>NC_072479.1:107547500-107620000 GCF_027574615.1 Eptesicus fuscus | reverse complement strand
AACCCTAGCCCTAGCCCTAGCCCTAACCCTAATCCTAACCCACACCGGCCATTTGGGGCTCCTGGCAGCCTCTGCACCTGTGGCAGCGTCACCCCAGGCCCTGGCTCTGCTCCCCCCTCCCCATCTTTGCAGATGTGTTTGCCGCTTGCACGTTGCACAGCCCTGCCTGCCTTTTCCAGAAGCTTCCAGACCAGCTGGTCCTCTGAGCACACTCCCTCCTCCTGCTGCCTTTATGTCCAGCGGCCGAAGAGCAAACCACCTGCTTCGGGTCAGACCCCTCGTGGTGGGCGGCCGCAGTCTCCCCACTTAAATGCGATTCTCACCCAGAATCACAGACAAGCCCAGGGATAAGGTTTAACCAGGTACTGGGCGCCGTGGCCCCGTCACGTCCACACATACATTACCCAGCACGCGGGGCTGGGAGCCTGGAGGACTCACCGGCCCGGCCTGTGCACCCGCCCTTCACCCGGGATCGGCCTCGTGGCCACACCGTGACCACTGTCTCCACCTGCCGGAGCCGCGAGGCTGTGCTGGTGTCTCGCGGACCCTCCTGGGAGCAGCGTGAGGCCTAGGTCATCCAGCGAAGACGACGTGGCCACCCCCGCCCGGCCCTCCGCCCGGCCCTGCTTCCTGGAGCGAGACAGAGGAGGGGACACAGGCCTGGCTTCGGGGGCCTGGCAGGCAGGTGTGACGAGCAGACGGATCAGGTGAAGGCAGGTGGCACCAGGTCGTGGGGGGGGGGGGGCAGGTGAGTCCTCCAGGCCCGGCCCCCCGCTGTGCCCCGCCCCCCGCTGTGCCCCGCCCCCCGCTGTGCCCCCCCCCGCTGTGCCTCCTCCCCCCCCCCCGCTGTGCCTCTGCCCCGTGCGGGTGACAGCATGTGCAGACGTGCCTGGGCCACGGCGCCCACGTCTCTGGCTGCACCTGTTCCAGGGCATGTCTACGACGCTGGGTGAGATTAGCATTTAACTCTGAAGACTGAGCCCGGCCGACGTGGCTCAGCGGTTCAGCATCGACCTATGAACCAGGAGGTCACGGCTCGATTCCTGGTCAGGGCACATACCCGGGTTGCGGGCTCCATCCCCAGTAGGGGGCGTGCAGGAGGCCGCCGATCCATAATTCTCTCTCATCACTGAAGTTCCTATCTCCCTCTTCCTCTCTGAAATCAATAAAAACATATTTTTTAAAAAAATTGGAAGACTGAGTAACGCACAGGCCCTGAGTGTGGGGCGAGCCGTCCCGTCCCCGAGGCCTGTGGGGCAGGAAGGCGGAGCGAGGGACGGGACCCTCCGTCTGCCGTCCTCGGCGCTGGGACAGGCCTTCCCTGGCTTTGGGCTCAGACTCGGACTGAACCTCCCCCACCGCCCGCCCGGGCGCCCAGACGGTGACGGGGACCTGGGACTCCTCACCTCCGTGGCCCGAGAGCTGGACTGACCATCGCGACCATTTAAAACATTTTAATCCTCACCTGAGGGTCCTTTTCCATTGATTTTAGAGAGAGAGGAAGAGAGAGGGAGACAGAGAAACCACGATGTGAGAGAAACACATCGATGGGTTGTCTCCTGCAGGCGCCCTGACCAGGGCCTGGGCTGGGGAGGAGCCTGCAACCGAGGTACATGCTCTTAACCGGAATCGAACCCAGGACCCTTTGGTCCACAGGCCGACGCTCTACCCACTGAGCCACACCGGCCAGGGCCCATGGCCACCATTTCCAGGTGTGAGTGTCTATCTGAACCCTCTTTCTGTGCACCCCCAGCCGGTCCCTCGGAACCCCCAGGTGACCGTCCCTGCTGCCCGGACAAGGGGTCCCACGCCCCCCACGGCCTGGGACTCGCTCAGAGGCCCCAGTGAGAGGCCAGACCCGCGAGCTTGCGGCATCGACGTCACCCAGACCTGCTTCTCCCCAAAGTAACGCAACTGCCCGGGGCCTTGACGGGCTCTTGTCCGCGGGAAAGTTATCCCGTAATTCACCCCATCGGCTCCCCTACGTCGTCCGTCCTTCACACGGGAAGACCCCGCACAGCGCCCGGGTCCTGGGAATCCTGCCTGCGGGGCGTCGGCCTCCCGCTTCCTCATTACAACCCTTCCCCGCCCGGTTCTCAAGCCCAGGGCTAACCACGCAGTTAGACCTGCTTGTCGGCGACGCTGGAACCAACATGTGGTTACCTGAGCACAATCCACGCAAAGCCTCCTGCGGGGAGTGCGGCATGGCAATCGTGTGGTTGGCGGGACACGGGACCGAGCGTGGGGAGGGGCGCCAGGCCCATGGAGCACGGATTTGGAGCCAGCTGTGGGGGGGTCATGGATCCCCCGCCAGAGACCAGGAAGGACATGCTCTGCAACAGGAGACTAGCCCTCCCACCGGCCGAGAGGATGTCAGCTGACAGACCCCGGAGCCACGTGAGAGCCACGTGGGAGCCACGTGGGGAGACGTGTCGGTGGGTTGGCTGGTTAACAGCAGAAGGCCTTGCCCAGCCACCATGGCTCAGTGGTTGAGCATCGACCTATGAACCAGGAGGTCGAGGTTCAATCCCCGGTCAGGGCACATGCCCGGGTTTCGGGCTCGATCCCCAGGGTGGGGCGTGCAAGGAGGCAGCTGATGGATGATTCTCTCATCATTGATGTTTCTCTCGCTCTCCCTTCCTCTCTGAAATCAATACAAATACATTAAAAAAAAAAAAAAGCAGAAGGCCTTGGCTCGAAGCGACTAGGACATTCGTAAAGCAGACTCAGCGCTTGTTTTCACAGGTTTCCCTTGAAACGCCCCTGGACGGCGGCTTCCCCAGGCGCCGGGATTTCTCCGCCCCGCCCGGGCATCAGGGATGGACGCGTGTCCCACGCATGACCCGGGCACGTCTGGTCAGATGGTGTTGGGGAGAGAGGCGGGGGCGGGGAGAAGGCAGAGGGCGCCGGGTCGGAGCGGCACGCCAAGGCGAGGGCCGCAGGGACAACCCCAGGATCCAGCTCGCCGTGCCCTCACTTTCCAGCTCCCCCAGACGAGGGCCGCTGCCCCCCACTCTCACCCAGCCGGACGGACCGCTTTGCCAGCCGCCCGGCCCCGCGGACGGGCTCAGGGGTCTGCACGCGGCGGGAAGAACATCGGTTTGGAGGTGTCGGCCGTGGTGTGAGCCCCTGCGGCCAGGCCGCTCCGTCTTGTGACGAAGGGCCCCAGGCAGCCGGGTGACAGGAAGGCGGGGGGGGGGGGGGGGGCTCCGGTGAGGGGGCAGGGGCCGTCGTGGGCACAGGCACCGTTCAGTGCCCCGGGAGCCCCAGCACCTTCCCAGGACCCCCGCCCCCCATCTGGCCACGGGCACTCTGGGAGCCACCCCGCTTTGGGCAGGATGTGGAAAGCTGCAGATTTCCCGGCTTCCAGAGGGGCCCCCTGCGCTGCCCCAGATGCCGTCCGGGTTCAGCTGTTTCCCTTTGGGAGGGAGCCGGGAGGAAGCTGCTGGGGGCTTTGGGGGGCGGCGCAGACCTCGTGCCCCCCTCACCCCCAGGTGGTCAGATCCGCTCGCCCTCCCACCCAAGGCAGGTGACTCACCGCTGCCCCCCGCCCCCCAAGGCTGCTGAGGGGCGATCTCACTCCAGGGCTCCGAGGGCGCACCCCACAGCGGGCACCTCCATCGCCAGCCCCCCACTGACAGGCGCCCACGGACTCGTGGGGACCCATTCACGATGCTTCACTCACAGCTGCGGTGGATTTACCTGTTGCCCGTCCCCACCCCCAATTCTGGGCAGAAGAGGACCCCGGCTTTTACATGGTCCGCCATCTGGCCTCCCGGTGCACCCCGAGAAGGCGGCTGGTGCTGACGTTGGTGGCGCGTCCCCTGTTGGAGGCTCAGCCCGTGGCCGCCGGAGCCCTCAGACCTCCGCGTAGCGCGCACCGGGCCTCGGGGGCCGCGGGGAGGCGCAGGGGCTGAGCCAGGCCAGGGAGGGCGGGCGGCCCAGGGCGTCCGCCAGGTTCATCCACGCGGCCCTCCAGCCGCGCTCGCCCCGCCCCCTCCCGGTGCGGTCGGTGCAGACCGTGCACAGCTGGAGGGTGAGCATCGCGGACGCGAAGAGGAAGCCGTAGAGCGCCGCCAGCAGGAGGAGGAGGAGCGCGCCGCGGGGCGCCGGGGTGCCGGGCGCGTGGCCCCGCAGGGCGGGCGCCCCGAGCAGCAGCAGCGCGTGCAGCGCGGCCAGCGCCGTGTACAGCGTGAAGAGCAGGAAGAACTTGCGGTTGTCCTCGCCCACGCAGTTGTTGACCCACGGGCAGTGGTGGTCCACGCGGCGGATGCAGCGCCCGCACACGGAGCAGTGGTGCGCGCCCGGCGGCGGGACCAGGCCGCAGGCCGAGCAGCGGGGGTCCCCGGGCTCGGCGCCCAGGCCGGACCCCGCGCCCAGGGGCAGGGCGCCCGGGTCGGTGAGCACGGTCCGCCCGTGCGCCGCCAGCGCCAGGCCCACCAGCGCCAGGGAGAGCGCGCCGTGCGCCGCGCCCTCGGCCCCGCCCCGCGCGGGCCCCAGCAGCTCGCTCAGCAGCGCCGCGCACCCGCTCAGCATCAGCAGCCACGTGGCCGAGGCGCACGCGAGGCCCACGGGGTCCCACACAAACCACATGCGGCGCTGCCGCTGGGGGGCCTTGTGCGTGGGGGTTTGCGCCGGCCTCACGCCGGGAAGGAGGGGCCGGGCCGTCCCTGCGCGCCCCCTGCGCCCCGCCTCCCCCGCGCCCCCGCCCGTGTGGCTGGAGACCCGCCTGGGCGCAGAGTTCTAGAATGTGCGCGCGCACGGGGATTTGTGAACACAGAAAGGCGGCTTCCCCCTGGGGGCGGGGCTGGGCACAGGGCCTCCGAGGAGCCCGGGGGTGGGCTGAGTGTGGAAGGACACCCGCCCTTTTTAAAGAAATATGTATCTTTATTGATTTCAGAGAGGAAGGGAGAGGGAGAGAGAGACGGAAACATCAAGGATGAGAGAGAATCATGGATCGGCTGCCTCCTGCACGCCCCACCCTGGGGATCGAGTCCACAACCTGGGCCTGGGCCCTGACCGGGAATCGAACCCTGACCTCCTGGTTCCTAGGTCGAAGCTCCACCACTGAGCCACCCCAGCCGGGCTGCACAGGCCTCTTTCAGGACCCTGGAGAGAGCCAGGGAGGGAGGGAGGGGGACAGGCCTGTGCGTCCTGTGTGGGGGAGGGGCAGACAGGTCGGGGGCGGTGCTTTAGGGACCGAGGGTCCGGCCCTGGGCAGAGGGTGGCTGAGGATGTCTGGGGCAGGTCCTTTGGCAACTGTGGTCCTGGCGGTGTTCAGGGCCGGGGGAGGGGCGCGGGCAGGAGCCCTGGTGGAGACGGGGTGCTGTCCAGATCCGGGCAGTGGAGGAAGGGGGCTGGCTCCGTGGGCCGGGAGCGTCTTAAAGTCCCCAAGGCTTCGCGAGCGGGACGTGGCAGCCGCGATCCTGACGGAGGGACGGGCCAGCCACTGGCTGGTTAAGGCATCTATGGGTCCAACCAGCTGGAGCCAAGTGCGCGCGATGCAGGGGGTGGGCGGGCGGCTGGGGCCCTCCTGGTGCCGGGTCTCGGGCTGAGGTTTCAGCAGCGACGCAGGTGCTACCAGCTGCCCACTTGGTCAGCCGAGCCCTCTCCCCCCCTCCCCCCAGCATCACCCCCTCCAGGCTGCTGTCCTGCGAGGCCTCCCCGTGGGGCCTGCAGCCTCCCCACTGCAGTTGACCATGGACACAGCGGGGCGGGGTGGGGCCAGGACACCAGTGTGGGGTCTTCCTCGTCCCCTGAGCGCCCCACGGCGGCCCTGGCCTTGTTCGGGGGGTCTCGTAGTTGAGGTTCTGTGACGGGGGCGTCGCTTTGGCTTACCGGCCGGCTGTGCAGGTGGGAACCCCCACTCCTCTCCTTCTGACCTGTGTGGGTGCTCCCCTAGGACCATGGTGTGATGCTATGAAACTGCCCACCTCTGTCCAGGTGACCAACTCCACACATGCACACGTGTGGCCACTCACACATGCACAGGCACACACAGGCACGCATACACTTGTACCACACAGACACACACAGGCACACACGCACACATACACCCTCAACGCACATGCACACACAGGCACAAATGTACACACACGTGCACACTCACACACATAGAGAAACACATGCACACATAGGCACACATACACTTGCACACACACAGACGCACACAGGCACACACACAGGCACACATACACTTGCACACACACAGATGCACACAGGCACGCACACACAAGCACACATACACCCGCACACACACAAGCACACACATGCACAAACAGGCATACACACATGCACCGACAGACACATGCACACACACACACACACACTTGCACACACAAGCACACATATACTCACACATACATGCACAGGCATACACATGCACACACATGCACACAGGGACACACAGGCACACACACTTGCACACACAGGCACACATACACTCGCACACACACACACATGCACACAGACACACACAGGCACACATGCACACAGGCACGCACAACGCAGTCCTCATTATCTCCGAACAGCAGGGCCGTTTAGAGCTGAGACTCTGAAGGGGGCAGAGCTTGTGGGTTTGGGGGGACAGGTGTCGGGTCTGCCGTGTGGCTGCTCCCGCATCTCATCTCATCACAGCGCAGTCCCTGAACGCTCGGGGCCGTGGCTTGCTGCCCGGTGTGGGCAGGTGCGGAGGCTGACAGAGAGGACGACCCTCGCTCCTCAGGCTCCCTGACCCACGGCGCGGACACACCCCACAGGCAGGCGCCAGGCGACGTGCGAGGCCTGGTGGGCGCGGTGCTGTGGGCTGGAGCCGGGGGACATGGGACATGGGACGTGGGACGGGGGACGTGGCACGTGGGACGTGGGACGTGGGACGTGGGACGGGCGGAAGAGCTCTGGCCTCTGAGACCCTCTAGCCCTCGGCGCGTGTCCCTGTCCTCCTCCGGTCCCGTCCCCGCCCTGCTCTCCCGGCCTCGCAGACCCGGGTCTGGAGGCGTGGTGGCCGGCGTTGGGACAGTGCTGGCCCGGCCTCCCTGGGCTGACCACTGTCCAGGGCACCTTCCGGGCCGGAGGGTCATGGCGGACTCCGCCCCTGCCTGGCGCCAGGTCCAGCCTACAGACCCCACGGGCCCGACCCTCGCTCCTCAGGCTCCCTGACCCGCAGCCATGCCCGTGTGCAGCCAGCACCATCCCCTCTCGGCCAAGAAGGAGGAGCAAGCAGCGGGCAGGCCTCTGAGCTGAGCGTGAACACCCAGTCTGAGAGCCGGGACCAGGAGAGGCCGTGGGGCGGGAGGGCGGGGCGGGGAGGGGGAGGGCAGCCTGCAGCTCCTTCCCGTCCCACCGGCAGCTCTTCCGGGGGCCCCGCTGGCCGAGTCTGGGGGCGCTTTAGCCTCAGTGCTCTCCGCCGGCTGCTCGCCCTGCCCCCACCCTCGGGACGCGGGGTCCCCATCCTCTGAGGATTCGGAACCCGCTGGCTCTGCGGTGCCTCCCAGCTCCACGTGCTGCAGGCCTCACCTCACGCATCCCGACTGCCTGGCCCCGGCCCTGGCCCGGCGGGCACCCTGTGGGACGCAGGCCGACTCCTCTGCCGTCCCCCAAGGAGGCAGCAGGAGGGTAAGCCTGGAGGGCTCCCAGGGTGAGGAGGCCCCGGGCCCCGTGCCGCAGGCGGGTGTCCCCATCGGGGCCGAGGAGGCAGGTGCTCTGCCTGCTGCCCAGTAAGCCCGGGCGGGAAGCCAGGGTCACGTGCCCGAAGCAGGCAGCCCTGCCTATCGACTGGCAAGCAGCTCGGAGGACAGCGGCAGAGGACACGGGGCCGCAGGACCCTTCCCCTCCGGTGGCTGACGTGGCAGACCCCGCGGCCACACGCAGGCGGCTCTCCTGGCGCAGAGAAGGGCGCTGGGGACAGAGCAGCCGCCGGGCGCCGTTCTTTCCGGATCACCAGCTTCCTCGGCTCCCGCGCTAACAGGCCGGGCTGCCGAGTCGCGTTCAGTGCATCACGGTTTAATCAGACGTGGCAGCTGTCGGGCGCCCGGTCCCGGGGACAGCTTGCCGCCAAAATGATCTGATCCATCCAAGACATCTTCCTGCTGCCGTGGGCCTCGGGGCCGAGCCGCCTCCACGGCAAAGCCCGTTCCAGGCTCCCGCCGTGGGCCTGGCGGGGCTCTCTGCGCAGCGGGGAGGCCGGGGGAGGGGTGAGGGAGTGCGGGGGGTAGAGGGCTGGGAAGCAGCTGCTTTTGCTCAAAAAAGGCAGAGACTCAGGGACAATGAGGTCCTGACCTCTGCCGAAGTCACAGACCTCAGATGAGCAGTCAGCCTGGGGGGGTGTATATGGGGAGTCAGCCGGGGGGTGTGTATATGGGGAGTCAGCCAGGATGGGTGTGTATATGGGGAGTCAGTCCGGGTGGGTGTGTATATGGGGAGTCAGCCGGGGTGGGGGTGTATATGGGGAGTTAGCCCGGGTGGGTGTGTATATGGGGAGTCAGCCCGGGTGGGTGTGTATATGGGGAGTCAGCCCGGGTGGGTGTGTATATGGGGAGTCAGCCGGGGTGTGTGTGTATATGGGGAGTCAGTCCGGGTGGGTGTGTATATGGGGAGTCAGCCCGGGGGGTGTGTATATGGGGAGTCAGCCCAGGGGGTGTGTATATGGGGAGTCAGCCGGGGTGGGTGTGTATATGGGGAGTTAGCCCGGGGGGGTGTATATGGGGAGTCAGCCCGGGTGGGTGTGTATATGGGGAGTCAGTCCGGGTGGGGGTGTATGAGGACGGCTGCAGGAGTCGTAGCTCTGACAGGGTCCCCGGCCCACCGAGTGTAACCGGCACCAGCTGGCCCCTGGGCCCAGGCCCTCAGGGGGCTCAGAGTCTGGGATGGGGGCAGGGCGTGTCGAGGGCTGGCCTCCAGGGAGGCAGCCGAGGAGGAGGCAGAGCCCCCCCCCCAACTACCCCTCCCTGCCTGCCACCCCGTGCTGGACAAGCTCAGCGGGTGGAGGGTGATCGCACGCAGCAGGCAGCCGGCCTGAGGGGGGCAGGACTCCAGTAGGAAACCCGCTCCCTGACCCGTGTGGGGTCCCGGGGTGCGGGAAGCAGCAAGGCCAGCCCTGCGGGTCAGGAGGGCACCCTGGCCTGTGCGTGGGCAGGTCCGGGAGAGGGCGATGGGGCAGGATGGCCACCAGCACCTGCTGCTGTTGGGTGGACTGGATGTTTGGACGGAACGTGTCTCAGCGGTGCCCGCTTTCCCAACGGGCCATCGATTGACGAACTCGCCCGCCACCCTGCCGGCCGCCCAGTGACCGACAGTGAGAGGCCGTGACCGGAGTCCGCCTCCCCGTGCGGGTTTGCCATGGCGGCTGGGCAGGGCTCGTCAGGGACCAGGGAGAGACCCCAGCCAGGCCCGCAGCCTCCAGGGCAGCCTGGATTTCTCGCAACAACTTCCCAGGGGGGGCGGGGCAGGGCTGGGTCCTGGGTCAGAGCAAGGCTCAGGCCCCACAACGCCACACCCCAGACCCAGACCCGGCCGGGCCGTGGACGGAGCCGTTCGGAGCGCCGCCGGGGGTGGGCTCCCTGCTCTGCTCGCCCACGGCCTGCCCTGTGGCCCCGGGGCCTTCTGTTGGCAGCGCAAGCCCGGGCCCTGTGAACGGGTCCCTGAGGCCCGGGCGGCGCCCTGCGGGAGGCCGCTGTGGCCTGCACCCCTCGGGGCGGGAGGGGAGGCCGCTGGCCTGGTGCGGAGTCTGATGGGAGGTGCTGCTGCCCTCTCCCCCCTCAAAGCCCGTCCGAGGGGAAGACAGTCACCCCGACATGCCCCGGGGCTGGGCCCACTCTCGGCGAGAAGTCACGGCCCTTGCACTTAGCAGCTCGGCCTCTCCCCGGGCGCCCGGGGCTGGCTCGGCGCGGCCTCCCTCCGGGGCCGAGGCCTGTGAGTGGGCTCCCGTCCTGCCGAGCTCCCGGGTGTGGCCTCCGACGGCTGAAGTGGTCAGCGGGAGCAGCAGGGGCCACGGCCGGCAGACCCGAGCCCCGCTAGGCAGGAGGGACGTGGTTGGTGGTGGGAGGATGAAGGGGCCATGGGGCAGGGCCCAGGCTGGGGCTTGCTGTCCCCAGGTCTCCGAGGTTCCGCGCGTGTTCCTCCCATCCTTTCTCCTCTCTGCGTTGGACCCGACAGCTTCTATCACTCTCTCCTCCAACTGTCGTCAAGGGTGCCCAGTAGGTTTCCGTGTTGGTTACTGCCGGCACCAGTTTTATAAAGTCCGTTTTCTATGCTTCCCATTTGCCTGCAAAGATTTCCTGTTTACTCACCGATCTAGCATTTTCCTGTGTTTCTTTTAAAAAAATATCTTTATTGATTTCAGAGAGGAAGGGAGAGGGAGAGAGGGATAGAAACATCCATGATGAGAGAGAATCATGGATCGGCCGCCTCCTGCACGCCCCCCACTGGGGATCGAGCCCGAAACCCAGGCATGTGGCCTGACCAGGGATCGAACCTCGACCTCCTGGTTCATAGGTTGACGCTCAACCACTGAGCCACACTGGCTGGGCCCATTAATTTTTCCAATGTACTCTTACGTTTTTTCATATTTTTTCAGATTCAAGTTCATTCTTGCGTGGAGCTACCTTAGAGGGAAGGCACGCACATCTAACCGACATCCCAGAGGTTCCTCAGGCAGCTCCTGGGAGTCCGCGGAACGCCCCTGGGTCTCCGGGACCTGGGCTTCTCCCTGGCGTGGGGTGTGGGGGCAGGGAATCCGGTTCTGCTTTAAAGCGACTCGGTAGGGAAGCCGCCATCTGCGCGGGAATTGGTTAATTTACCCTCGAGCCCGAGGTCCCGAGTCTATTTCCCATCACATCATCTAACGCGCGCTGCGGATCCTCATTCTGGGATCAATTTCATCCTGGAGTGGCATCCACTTAACCCCGGGGGCCCCTGCTTTCAGCCGAGTAAAGGTCAAACCGTCCGCCGTCCCGCGGCAGCTCATCCATCAGGAGGGCCGCGGGGAAAGGTTAATGGATGTGGAGGGCGGGATCCATCTCCGGGGGCGTTAGGGATGCCTCGGAGCAGGTCCGTGTTCCTTCAGTTTAGCGGCGGGAACGGTGATTTTCGAGCTAACCATGCCGTTTAGGACGCCCGCCCTGCGGCTGTCTCGCAGGGTCAGGGCCGCCCTTTCCGAGAAGCCTCCTCGCTGCCCAGCGGGAGCTCCCCACGGAGCGAGATGACGACGGCAGACTGCCCCCCTTTCCAATGACTCCAGTAAGCCGAGGCTCTGACTGAGCCCCTGTCCCGTGTGTGTGTGTGTGTGTGTGTGGGGGGGGGGGCAGGTGTCCCGGGCTCCTGGGCGGCCTGGCTGCCCACGTCTGATGAACTGCCCGGGTGGAGGGAGGGGACGGACCGGGGATGAGGGGGGAGGTTCTGGGACTCACCCAGGGTGGGAGTGCCGGGAGGGAGACACGTGTCCACCGTCGCTGGGCCCAAGGGCGTGGGAAAGGCCGAGGGCAGGCGCTGGCTGGCAGGTCCGGTGCCCGGGCAGGAGGGGACCCAGCGCACGGGGGAGCCTGCTCCCCCACCCACGGCAGAGCCCACCCATGCCGGGTGGTCTGCAGGGCCCCTGGAATCTAGGGGGGTGGATGCCATTTGGTGAGGCCCTGGGGCCCCTCAGGAACCGGCCTCCCTCCCTGCTCCCCTCTCCTCCCTGTGCCAAGGGTCACCCTGACCCCTCGCTGCCGGCTCCTCTCCGTGGGCACCCGAGGGCTCAGAAGTCCGGGACCATCCGCACCGGCACAGGGGGGAGCCGGCCCCCGGGTCCCGCACCGGGTCCCCCTGCAGCGGGGCTGTGAGAGGCCCGCACAGGTTTGCAATTTCTTCCAGAAGTTTCTTGTTGAAACGTCGTGTCTGTGCACCGGCCATGACGTGGCCTCCCTCCCAGGCCGCCTTCCCACTCGTGACAGCGAGCAGCCGTCACCTGGTTCCGCGTGTCCGGTCACAGCCGCTTGTGGCGGTTTTGGTCCTGGAGTCTCGGGTTTCCAGACGCCATGACGTCATCTGCACGGGGTCCTCATGTTCCCTCCTTCCTTCCGGTGCGTGTCCCGTCCAGATGGGGGTGAAGGCTGGGTGAACAGATGGGCCCCCGAGGCGGGCACAGGGCAGGCCATGGGCCTCCGCGTTCACGGGCGACCGCGGCCAACGATGCCGGCAGAGGGAGGGGTGTCTGCGGCCCCCTGGCCCGGCCCCCCCGGGGAAGGAGCGGACGGGAAGGAAGGGGCACGCGGGGCGGAGGGCGATTCCCAGGCAGCGGCACCTGGGAGGCCGGAGCCCGGTGAGCGCCTTTGAGGTTTTCAAGGAAAAGGAAGTGAGAAATGGGGTGATTGGCCCCCGGGGGGGGGGCGGGGGGCGCTCACGGCGCAGGGAACCGAGCCCATGGCCCCCAGAAGCGTTTTAGGTAAACAAAGCTCCTGGCCTGAGCTGGCCCCGGCCCCCCCCCCGGGTTTGGGGGTTCCCAGAACCTCACGCACTGCTCTGCCCGAGCTCCCCGCCTCTCGGGCGCCCGGTGCCCCGGGCCCGGCCCGCTGAGCCCTTGGACCTGCCGAGC
Organism: Eptesicus fuscus; assembly: GCF_027574615.1. Classification (NCBI taxonomy): domain Eukaryota; kingdom Metazoa; phylum Chordata; class Mammalia; order Chiroptera; family Vespertilionidae; genus Eptesicus; species Eptesicus fuscus. The sequence goes on along the minus strand of NC_072479.1, from coordinate 107,607,429 downwards.
TCGGCAGCTGGACAGCTCGGTCTCTCGGACCCAGATTTCCAGCCCGGACCCCGGTCCTCGCGGCCTGGCCCCGCGGCTCGGCCGTGGCCACCGGCCTCTTGCTTGTGTGACTCCTGCTCACCGCGTGGGCGAGGCGGCAGCTCCCGGGAGGGGAGCCGGGGAGCAGGGGGGTGGGGGGGAGGACACGAGGGCCGACAGGGTGGGTGTCTGGAGCCGTGCCCCACGCGCCGGGCCCGTCCACTCCCTCCAGGGAGCCGCTGCCGTGCCGCAGGCGGGCGGTCTCTGCTGCCTCCCCAGCCTCACCTGCGCCCCCTGGTGGCACGGAAACCGCCCCGCCGCAGCCACCCTCCGGCCAGCAGAGCCGCGCCCGTGGGCGGGGCTTCACCCTCACCGCCTAACTGTGGGCGGGGCTTCACCCTCACACCCTCAACTGTGGGCGGGGCTTCATGCACACTCTCACCTGTGGGCGGGGCTTCACCCTCACACCCTCACCTGTGGGCGGGGCTTCACCCTCACAACCTAACTGTGGGCGGGGCTTCACCCTCACAGCCTAACTGTGGGCGGGGCTTCATGCACACTCTCACCTGTGGGCGTGGCTTTGCACACACCCTCACCTGTGGGCGGGGCTCCCCTGCACATCCACGGGCAGCTCTCCGGCTGGGCTGGGGTCTCCTGCGGTTCCCGCGGTGCGCGGACAGCTCCCATGAATTTGCGAGGTCACCGAGCTCCCCTGCCCCCCCACCCGTCCCCAGAGCCCTCAGGCCTCTGCGCGGCTTAAATACCCCACAGCCTCACTGCTCCCGGCCGGGGGCGCTGTCCTCTCCGGCGGAGGAAGTGTGGTCTGCGTCCCGCGCCCCTCACTTCCCCGGCCGCCCACCTCTTGTTTGCGCGGGTGCGGCCCCCCCACCGGCGAGATTCAGGCGGAGCGGACGGGCCAGCGCCTCTGGGCACAGTGGGCCGAGCCCCGCGGCTCTGCAGGGGCGCTGACAGCCGGGGGGCCCCGAAGGTCTGTCTGTCCCTCCAGCGCCGGTCCTCGGGGAGGAGGCTCAGCCAGCGGGGTGACCCTCGGTGAAGGGCCCGTCCTCATGGTGTGACGTGGCTGGGGCCGTGGGTGGGGTGGTGGGGGCCTGCGTTTGCCTCTGGAGGAGGGAGCCAGGCTGGGCGGGCGCACACAGCTGACCCCGGCTGACCCCGCCTCCTCGCTTTGGCGGCCGGTCCAGCCGCTGCCGCTCACGTCCCCACGGGGCACCCGCACGCGGTTGTCTGTCGAGCGTCTGGGACCGGACCTGCCTGTGGGAGCCCGACCTGCTGCGAGGTCAGCTGGCTCCCGGCCTCGTCCCTGCAGAGGAGCGCCTCGGGCGCCACCTGCTGGCGGCGTCCGGCCCTGCACCGCACACCTGAGCAGGGACGTCAGGTAAGCGCCCTGGTACCTGGGCTGGGCTCCTTGCCTCCGGCCACCTTCCTCACCTTCGGTTACTCCCGGGACCTCAGCGCCTGCCCCGGGAGCTGTCTCAGACGCTGCAGGAGCAGACAGACCCGGTCCCAGGGGTTCCGGCGGAAGGGAAATGAGAAAGGGAGTGGGCAGAGGCCTGGAGGCGGGCAGGGGCCCCTGGGGTGGCAGGCAGGCTCCGGGGAGAAGTCCTGGGGGCTGGGGGTGGGGTGGGGCAGGGAACCACAGGGTTGGAGCCTGGCCTGTCCCTCCCCCCCCCCTTTGACAGTTTAACTTAATCTAAGAGCCCCCAGAGGAAAGGATCCTCCTTCTGAAACTCAGGGAGCGCCGATGGGGATCTGTACCTGCCGCTGTCCTGGTCATGCCCTCCGGTGGGGGCCGGGCCTGTGGCCAATGATCCCCCCCACAAGGCAGCTGCCCCCCCCTCGTCCCCCCCCCCCCCGTGTGCAGGCTGCTCCCAGCGAGCCCCATAAACACATGGTTTCCCGGGGGTGGGGGGGGGTGGCGTCAGAGGCCCACGGCTGAGCAGGACCCAGTTTTGTGAAGTGTCAGGAGAGCTTGTCCCTGGGAGACGGGGACCACAGCCGGGTGCTTGGCTGGGTGTGCGGGACCGAATGGCCGACTCGGGCAGCAGGGACGCGGTGGGGGCCGGTCAGAGGCGGCGTGAGCTGTGCCCGGAGAGCGGGCAGCTAGGTGTGTGCCACAGGCAGTACCTGTAGCCGGAGTCTGGCCCGAGTCCCCGGGGGGGGGGGGGGGGGCCAGGGTCACGTAACTCAGGCGTCCTCACACCACGGCCCGCGGGCCACAGGCGGGTGTTTCTGCCGTTTTGTTTTTTTACTTCAAAATAAGATATGTGCCGTGTGCATAGGAATTTGTTCATAGTTTTTTTTAAACTATAGTCCGGCCCTCCAACGGTCTGAGGGACAGTGAACTGGACCCCTGTTTAAAAAGTTTGAGGACCCCTGATTTAGCTGAGCGGTGGGGGCAGGCGTGGCCGGGCCAGGCGGAGCGGGACTCCCGGGTCGCCCGCCGTTACCTTGGGTGTTGGAGGTCCGGGTCTGCACGCGTGGACACGACAGAGCAGGTCACCCACGGAGTGGTGCCCGTGGGGGGAGGGGGCTGAAGGAGGGGTGTGTGTCCTGAGCTGTACACACCTGGCGGGTTCGGCAGCGTGGCGAGGGCGCCCTTCCGAGGACGTGGGCGGGGCATTGGCGAGCTCATCTCGGTCCTGGGCACCGGGAGGGTCATGGCCCGCCCAGGAGCTCGCGCCCCCACGGTCACGTCCACACCGCGTCTTGGCAGAGCGAGACGGGGGGGTGGGGGGTGGCGGGGGCTTGCTTTCTCTCCTCTTCGCCGACGCCTCCTGACCTCCTCCAGGCCGGCCGTTCTGCCAGGCGAGCGGGGCGTCTCCCTGTGGTTGACTCGTGCCTTCCTGGTAACTAGAGCTGCCGCGCACCTGCCCCGCGCCCGGGCCGCCGGGCGTCCTCCAGGCGCTCCGCCCGTTTGTCAGCCGACGGCGTGTTGCTGCCGACGGCACATTCTTTGCGTGTTTCCGACCTCAGCCTCTTGGCAGGTGTGTCGTTTGCCCATGTTCCCTGCCCTTCAGTCGCTGCCCCTCTGCGGTGCTGACGGCTCTCGGCTTTACCGTGTCCCTCCCTCCGCCCCCCTTCTCTCCCGTTTTTGAGGAGCCCCTCGGAGCCGTTACACTGTGAGCACGCGTCTCTCTCCCAACAGAGAAGCCGCGTCATTTCCCGACCACCCGGTGCAGCACGCGGCTGCGCGTGGGCCCGCGGTGGGAGGCGCAGGCCGCAGCGTCTGGCCGTCACCTGTAGGCTCCGTGTGTCCCTGGGCAGACACAGCCTGCGCCCAATGGGGCAGAGCCGGCTCCGGGGCACCTCCCGGGGGCCACCCAGGCCTGGTCCACCAGCTTTTGTTCAGATTTCAGACTCTTCTGCCGGCTGGTGCCTGGTTTTTCCCCAAAGAACGGATCCTGCCCTTAAAGACACGGCGTCTGCCCTGGATGGTGTGGCTCGGTGGTAGAGCGTCGGCCCGGGTACTGACGGGTCACGGGTCCGATCCCCGGCCCAGATGGGGTGCATCCAGGAGGCAACCAATCGGTGTGTCTCTCTCACATCAATGTTTCTCTCTCTCCTCCCTCCCCCCCTCTCTGTATAAATAATAATGGGAAAAATATCCTCAGGTGAGGATTGAAAAAAAAAAAAGAAAAGAAAATGGTGTCTGCACATCCCCCTCCCCCTCCCCCGTGAGGCTGAGGCTCTGTGGGTACCTCTGTGCCCCTGGAGGGTTCCGGTTCCCGGGCCTCCCCTCCCCCACAGCCCCACCCGCCTCAGCTGCATCCAGTTTCAGCGGGAACACAGCTCAGTCTGCGCAAAGCCCTCGGCCAGGAGCTCATGCTTTCCCGTAAACCGGCGGCCGGGCGGCGGCCGGGATGGAGGTGCCACTCGGGTGTCAGGGCCTCGGAGACCACTCTCCGATCGGAGGCCCCGGGCTCAGGGGAGACGCCAAGCCGCCCCCGAACCACTTATCTCAGAGTTAGTTCCGGGCACAGGCTGACCGTCTGCTTCCAATTTGTCAAAACCCCGAAGCCTCGTCCACGAGGGGCCAGCAGCTGTCTGCCCCCCACGCAGGGCCCTCCACAGGCCGCCGGGCAGCACCCCCCTCCGTGTCCCAGACGCTGGCGCCCCCGCACCCCTGCCCTTCCCTGAACCCCCGCCTCCTGCTTCCAGTGGCCCGAGGACCCCAAAGACTTCTCTCCACGTGGATCTCCATGTAGCCCCCCGAAAGCCCAGCCTGGCTCCCCGTCCCACAGGCCACGTCCACTCCTTCCAGAGCATCTGTGGTCCCGCCACACCCGATGCCTCCCCGCTGCCCCCAAGCCCTGTGCCGGGTCCTTGGTCCACACCCCGACGCCCTCCCCGCTGCCCCCCAAGCCCTGTGCCGGGTCCTTGGTCGGGGCCAGAGGCTGGTGCTGTGACCAGACCCGCTGGAGGGCGGTGGCTTCGGGCCGCCCGGCTCCCCCCGCGCTGGCCGCGATGGGGTAACCTGCCTGCTCGCAGCTGACGCAGGACCGCGAGGTCACATCACCGCCCGCTGCTCAGGGCGTGGGCGGAACGCGGCACACACCACAGACCCACCCCACACCACAGAGCTCAGGCCCGTGGGGGGCCAGGACGGGGTGCGGAGACGGCCAGGGTCCCGAGCCCAGGCAGCTCTGCTGCTCCCCTGGAGGTGGGGGTCGGCGTCCTGACGGGGAGGAGCCCCAAGGACTGCTGGCCCTGCAGGGGCTCCTATGCCAGGCGGGCCCGGGGAGTCTGGACGCCCCCACTCCTGTGAGTCCCCCACTCCTGCAGGACCCCCACTCCTGCAGCCACCCTACTCCTGCAGGCGCCCCACCCCTGAGGTCCCCCTCCTGCGGGCCCCTCACTCCTACGGCCCCCCCCTCCTGTGGCCCCCCCTCCTGCGAGCCCCCCACTCCTGCGGGCCCCCCTCCTGTGGCCCCCCCTCCTGCGGGCTCCCCCCTCCTGTGGCCCCCCCTCCTGCGGGCCCCTCACTCCTATGGCCCCCCCCTCCTGCGAGCCCCCCCTCCTGCCCCGGGCCCCCCTCCTGTGAGCCCTCCCCTGCAGGCCCCCCTCCTGCAGGCCCCCCTCCTGCGGGCCCCCCCCTCCTGTGGGCCCAGAGCGAATTGTGAAGAGAAAATATGAGCTTGGCTGATGAGCTTTGAGGTGCTCCGGCCGGGAATTGAGTTCCTTAATAAACAAGGAAATGAAAAAGGTTCAAGCCACTAGAAATTCAAATAAATTCTCTAAGGTACTACGTGGAGCCGTTTGGGAAAATGAAAGAGTTTGCTTCCCAGGACCCAGGCCACCTGCCTTAACCTTTGAGTGTTAATTTTTTCCATTTTACGTGTCTCAGCTGACCCCCGGTCCACTGTGCTGTCCCCACCTGCAGAGCGAGGCCCAGCGTGGGGGTCAGGGCCCCTGGGCTGGGGAGCAGGGCTCCCTCCGGGCTCAGACAGGTGAGTGCCCGCAGGGCGCGGGTGCCGGGAAGGGAGAGGGAAGGGGTCGGAGCTGCAGGCATCACCGGCTGCCCTTCGGGGTGGCCGCTGGGGCCCCAGCCTGGACGAGGGTGGCTCTCCGTCCCCGTCCCCGCTGTGTCTCCAAAGCTCCTCTCCTCCCCTCCACCTGGTTCCTCTCAGGCTGGGCCCCGAAGGGGGGGCCATGGGACGCAGACCCCTGAGTCCTGCCTACAGACTCAGAGGGGCTTCCTGGTGGGGCCAGGCGAGGACACGCCCAGCCAGGGACCCGAGGGGCACCGGGGGCAGAAGCTGTGCAGCCGGAACACAGGCTGGACACTGGAGTGCACCCCAGTGCTGGTGGGGCCTCCGGAACCTCAGGCCGGGAGCACCAGGAGGCTCCGGGAGGACGGTGAGGGAGCTGCCTCCGCTCACTCAGCCAGGATCCTCCCTCGCCCAGCGAACCCGCAGGCACGGCCGGCGTGGGCGTGGAGGGGAGGGACAGGTCTAAGGTCATATTCAAGCTGAGTGTCCCCTCCTCGCTCAGCCATGCTCACTGGCACCTCCTTTGGGGCCGGGGAGCTGTGACCAGGATCAGGGGCAGCAGAGAGGAGGGGCCAGCACCGGAGACGGCTGGGCGTGGCTGACTCTGACCCCCCTGGGCCTCTTCCGCCCTCCACGCCCAGTCTGCACTGTCTCCTGGGACCCTCGCAATGATGCCTGGAAGTCCACTTATTGTCCCCATTTAGAGACGTGGGTTCGGGGCTCAGAGATGGTGGCCGTCTGCCGAAGGCCACTCCTCTGACAGCCAAGTGATGGGTGAATGGATCTGCCTGACTCTAGGCCCTGAGCTTCCAACCACAGCCCAGCAAGACCATCAACACAGGCAGCCCTGTCCCACCTGTCACTCCACACACCCCTGCCCAGGATGCTGCCATGGTCAGTGCTCAGTCACTGTGTGTTGTGTTGGAATCAACGCATGGATGGGTACATGGCTGGCTGGCTAGATTTTAAATGGGTGGGTGGATAAATGAATATTTCAATGAATGATGGATGGGTGGATGTATGTATGTTTGGATGGAGGGTTTAGTGGGTGAATGGATGAATGAGTGAGTGTATTCATGGATGGATGGATGAATAATTGGATGGAAATGAAAGGATGGATGATTGAGGAGGTGGGTAGGTGGATAGATGGATGAATAATGGATGAATGAATGGATGGATGGGTGGGTGGATGGATGAATAAATGGATGGATGAATGGATGGATGGATGGGGGGATGGGGGGATGGATGGATGGATGGATGGATGGATGGGTGGGTGGGTGGATGGGTGGGTGGGTGGATGAATAAATGGATGGATAAATGGGTGGGTGGGTGGATGGATGGATGGACAGATGGGTGGATGGATGGATGGGTGGGTGGGTGGGTGGGTGGATGGGTGGGTGGATGGGTGGGTGGATGAATAAATGGATGGATGAATGGATGGATGGGTGGGTGGGTGGGTGGGTGGATGGATGGATGGGTGGATGGGTGGGTGGGTGGATGGGTGAGTGGGTGGATGGGTGGGTGGGTGGGTGGGTGGGTGGATGGATGGGTGGGTGGATGGGTGGGTGGGTGGATGAATAAATGGATGGATGAATGGATGTATGGATGTATGGGTGGGTGGGTGGGTGGGTGGATGGGTGGGTGGGTGGATGAATAAGTGGATGGATGGATGGATGAATGAATGGATGGGTGGATGGGTGGGTGGGTGGATGGATGGATGGGTGGGTGGGTGGGTGGATGAATAAGTGGATGGATGGGTGGGTGGGTGGGTGGGTGGATGGGTGGATGAATAAGTGGATGGTTGGGTGGGTGGGTGGATGGGTGGGTGGATGGATGGATGGGTGGATGAATGAAAGGATGGATGGGTGGGTGGGTGGGTGGATGAATAAATGGATGGATGAATGAATGAATGAATGGATGGGTGGATGGGTGGGTGGATGGTTGGATGGGTGGGTGGATGGGTGGGTGGGTGGATGGGTGGATGAATAAGTGGATGGATGGGTGGGTTGGTGGATGGATGGGTGGATGTATGTATGTTTGGATGGATGGTTTAGTGGGTGAATGGATGAATGAGTGAGTGTATTCATGGATGGATGGATGAATAATTGGATGGATAATGAAAGGATGGATGATTGAGGATGGATGAATAATGGATGAATGAATGGATGGATGGGTGGGTGGATGGATGAGTGGGTGGATGGGTAGATGGGTGGGTGAGTGGATGGGTGGATGAATAAATGGATGGATGGAGGGATGGATGAATGGATGGATGGATGGATGGGAGGGGGATGGGTAGGGGGGGTGGGGGGTGGATGGATGGATGGATGGGTGGATGGATAGATGGGTGGATAGATGGTGGGTGGGTGGATGAGTAGTGGTTGGATGGGTGGATGGGTGGATGAATAAATGGATGGATGGAGGGATGGATGAATGGATGGATGGATGGATGGGTGGGGGGGTGGATGGATGGATGGATGGATGGGTGGATGGGTGGATGGATGGGTGGGTGGGTGGGTGGGTGGATGGATGGGTGATGGGTGGGTGGGTGGATGGATGGGTGGATGGGTGGGTGGGTGGATGGATGGGTGGGTGGATGGGTGGGTGGGTGGATGGATGGGTGGGTGGGTGGATGAATAAGTGGATGGATGGGTGGGTGGGTGGATGGATGGATGGATGGATGGATGGATGGATGGATGGATGAGTGGGTGGATGGGTGGGTGGGTGGATGGGTGGGTGGGAGGATGAATAAATGGATGGATGAATGGGTGGGTGGGTGGATGGATGGATGGACAGATGGGTGGATGGATGGGTGGGTGGGTGGGTGGATGGATGGGTGGATGGATGGGTGGGTGGGTGGGTGGGTGGATGAATGGATGGATGGATGGATGGATGAATGAATGGATGTGTGGATGGGTGGGTGGATGGATGGATGGGTGGGTGGGTGAGCTGATAGGAAAATGCCTGAATCATCTTCAGTGACCAACTCTGCTCCTCCTTGAAGACCCCAGAGCACCTGCTCTGTGTAGGAAGCTGTTATCTCCATACCCAAAGGGATTTCACACAAGGAAACGAAAGTCATTTACCAAAACCAAAGAGCGAGCAAGAGTTGCCATCAGATTTTGAAAAATTAATTTAGGAAAACAGCCTCCAGCCTCAGCCATCCCTCCCCGGGATCTGAGGAAGGCCTTTCCGCGTCCTCGCAGGCGTGTCAGACCGCGTCACAGTCACTCCCCTCGGGCCCAGCGCTCACCCTGCCCGTGGGAGGCTCCGGGGCCTCGGAGAAAAGGGCAAGCGGGGGGTGGGGTGGGGTGAGGGGGGGCAGGAGGGAAGCCCCCGCCTCCGTGTGCAGCGCGTCCTGCCCCAGCCTCGCTCTCGGGGGGGTCACCTGCAGGGGGGCCCCCCAGCTCCCGGGGTGCGGGATGCGGAAGCACCGGTTCCGGTGAGGCTCTGAGCGGACTCCTGCGTTTCCCGGGAGGATTCCCGCGTGGCGCCGGGTGCTCCGTGTCCGGAACGGCTCTCCGGTGCCCCGTGGACCCCCGGCCGGTGGCCATGCGGACAGCGGGCGCCGGGCCACGCGGTGCCTCGGAGGCCGTTCCCACCCGCGTGTCCTGTGCGACGTGTGCGGAACCCGCCGTGGCCGTGGGGTTGGGGCCCAACTTACCCAGGAAACGCGGACCGGAGCCGGCGGCCCGCTGCTCCTCCCCTCCCGCCGTCTGTCCTGAGGGCGGGGCCTCTGCGCCCCCGGCCACCTGCGCCGCGTCCCCAGGCGTCTGGGTGCGGGTTCTGGGTGCCCTGTCCGTCCCCCCTGCCGGGCCGGCCTCCGTCTGCAGGGCGCTCCGCCCAGAGCCCAGGCCCCGCGGCCTTAGCCTTCTTGTGGACAGAAAGCGCGGGCTCGGAAAGGGGGCTCCCCCCACCCCCCAATGCGTGGCAATGGTGGAAAGTTCCGGAACAGCCGTCTCTCAAGGAGGCAGGTTCTGCTGCCGGTGCGTCCACACGGGCCCCTGTGTGTGGGGCTCCCGCTGCTCCCACCCGCCGTTCCTCTCGCGGGACAATCCCTCCTCCCACGCGCCCACGCGCCCGGCTTCTCAGACGAGGGCTCCCCTGCGCCGAGGGGGTGGGCGCCCCGGTTGGGGCAGGCGAGGAGCTGTGTTTTGTAGAATCGAATCGGGTGCATTTGCAGCCCTAACCCCTGCCAGGACCACCACTGCCGGGGTTTGGGGCCTAGGGTTCCCCGAAGGGCAGCCCCGACCAGCTTTCCACGCGTGTCCCACCCGTGGCCCTCGTCCGTGGACCCCGCGTGTCTGGACCGGAGCCCGTTGCTGGGCTGCCCCTCCCCTGCCTCCTCCTGGGTCTGTCCGCTCCCCTCGTCCTCTAGGCTGGGAGTCCTGACTGTCAGGTCAGTCCTGGCGGCACGTGGGCCAGCCCTGCCCCAACAAGCCCCGCCCACCCACCACAAGCCCCTCCCACCCGCCCCAACAAGCCCCGCCCACCCACCACAAGCCCCTCCCACCCACTCCAACAAGCCCCTCCCACCCATCACAAGCCCCTCCCACCCGCCCCAACAAGCCCCTCCCACCCATCACAAGCCCCTCCCCACCCGCCCCAACAAGCCCCGCCCACCACTACAAGCCCCTCCCACCAGCCCCCACAAGCCCCTCCCCTCCCGCCCGGTCACCTGCTCCCCGGAAGGTGCACTGATGCAGCAGCAGCCTCCCCGCACGAGGTATTTTTAAGGAACAGCCTTCATCTTTGACTTCTTACTTCAAAACACTCCTTTATTATACAACTAAAAAGAAAAAGCTCATTACAGAGGGCCTGAAAACACTGAAATACACAAGGCATAAAATTAAAAATAAATCATCGCAACGTGGCTGCCGGAGACGGACGGTTCCTGTTCCTGTTTTGATGTATTTCCTGCCGGAGCCACCGCTTTCCCAGGTGGCGGTGCAGACTCAGGGCCGGTCCGCCCGCCCGCCCTCAGCCGAGCTCCGAGCCCTAATTAAAAGCCTCTCCCCCGACGTGATGGATTCAGCCCCCGGTTTTCCTCTTTCCTCTGAATTATTGATGCTGAGCACAATGCGTCTCGTTGACTCTTCTATTGTCTGCAATTGAAATGGAGCCCAAGGGCCTGCGCCCGGCTGCGTGGGGGCGGGGGGGCGCGGGGGCGGCGTGCGGGGGGGGGGCGTGGGGGGTGAGGGCGGGCGAGTGTCCTTTTGCGGAACAAGAGGGGGAGCCAGTGAGCTGTGGGAAGGTAGGGGGACCCTGTGAGCCCTTGGCGGGCGGCACCCGTGGGCAGGTCCCCGCTGCCTGAGGGCCTGGTGGGGGCGCAGCGCGGGCGGGACCGCCAGGAAGGCGGATCCCTGGTTGAAGTCGGGGTCCCTCTCTGGAGCGTGGGCGCCCCGACTACAGGGGCAGTGAGAGAGGCTCGGCCCCCCACAGGCTTCGGGGGACATTGCAGCGTGGGGGGCGCACCCTGCGGGGCAGCCCACAGACTTAATGGTGCTTCCCGGTGTGTGGGGGAGCGTTTTCCCACCCGGAGGGGGAGGGCGTGGGCGCGCGCGGCGCCTCCTTCGCTGAGGGGCCCCCCGCCCGGCGCAGGGCCCGCTGGAGGGAAGCCTGGGGCAGCTTGGAGGTGAGTGGGCCTCCGGGGTGGAGGCCTCCCCCGCCTGCTGGGTGGTGTGGGCGGGGCGCGCAGACTGGGACCGGCCGCTTAGCTCGGGAAGTGAGCGGTTTGTGCCTGAGCAGCACCTGTGGGGGGGCCACTCTCCCCCTAACGACCCGGCTTTCCCTGGACGGGGCCCACCGTGGAGGGCTTGGAGCTCAGCTGGCTCAGTGGTCACCGAGCGATGGAGGCGGCTGTGTGTGCAGACCAGGGTCAGCCCAGGGTCAGCCCAGGGTCAGCCGAGGTGGGGTGAGGGCGGGCAGGCTGGGTGGGGGAGTGGGGTGTGGGGTGCAGGGGTGTGGAGAGTGGGGTGGCAGGGGAGTGGGGTGCAGGGGTGCGGGGTGTGGGTTGTGGGGAGTAGGATGTGGGGAGTGGGGTGCAGGGGAGTGGGGTGCAGGGGAGTGGGGTGTGGCCTCGGCACCACCGGCACCCCGACAGCACGGGGACCCACACCCACTCTGCAGCTGCGGGAGCTGGAGGCGGACTTGGGGTTCACAGCCTCTCTGCTGGGGGTACACAGCTCTGCCCCGGGTCTGCACTGGGGACACGGGCCCCGAGGACGTGGAGGGCTCCCGCGTGCTGCCACAGTCCCCCAGGACCCGGCACCCACGAGGGGCCACCCCTCCACAGGACGGGCTGCCTTGGAACTCGGTGCTCTGGCCGCAGAGTCAGCAGCTCGGAGCCTCCCCGGTGGGTCCCATGGGCCCACCTGCCGGTCCTCTGCTCTCCTGCGGGAAGGGCAGGTGCTGAGGCTTACCCCCCTCGCCCCCCCCCAAAAAAAAAAAAAGAATTGGAGAGAAACAGAACCTGTAGAACATGCCTCCACTCCTGCCCAGGAATCTGGGTCCTGAGGGACGACCCCACCACCCACCATGAGCTGGCCCCGCCCCTGAGGACCTGGCCCCGCCCCTGAGGACCTGGCCCCGCCCCCGAGGACTTAGCCCCGCCCCTGAGGACCTGGCCCCGCCCCTGAGGACCTGGCCCCGCCCCCTGAGGACCTGGGCTCACACGCGCCTCTGTTACCCCGGCTTCCCCGGTCCGGGCACAAGGCGGGGGCGGGGCAGGCTCCCTGGGCGCCGGGACACGGGCTGCGGCAGGCACACGGCGGGCCCCCGGCGGGCACAAGTGCACCTGCAGCTCCAGCCCACCCGTGCCCGCTTCTCCTCGGCAGCAGCTCCACTTGCCGGGAGTGGGCGCCAGGCCTGCGCGGAGGGGCTTGGCACGGGGTCCGAGCCGCCGCCGCTGCCGGGAACCGCTGCTCAGTCCTGAGCGGAGGCGCCGTGCGCGGTCAGGCAGGGGCGCCGCGCCCGGGACGGGGTGCGGGACCCACCGTGACAGGGAGGGCGAGGCTCTGCGCTCGGTCGCCAGGCTGCTCACAGGGCACGCAGCGGGCCTCAGTCCTGGTCCCCGGGGCGCTGGGTGAGCAGGTGCGGGCAGGACGGGTGCTCCGCCCACCAGCCGTTCCCACCTCCCCGCCTGCCTGGCGCCCGCCCTCCCCTCCCTCACCTGCTGGCCCGCCCCTCTGCTCCCAGCCCACCCGGTGCCCCGGAGCGCCGGCCCGGGAAGGTTCAGTCCTCACCTGCCCCGACGGTGGACAGGCCCCGGGAGGGCGGACAGGGTCCGGGAGGGCGGACAGGCCCCGGGAGGGCGGACAGGCCCCGATGGTGGACAGACCCCGGGAGGGCGGACAGGCCCCGGGGAGGGCGGACAGGCCCCGGGGAGGGCGGACAGGGCCCGGGGAGGGCGGACAGGGCCCGGGAGGGTGGACAGGCCCCGGGAGGGCGGACAGGGTCCGGGAGGGTGGACAGGGCTCGGGAGGGCGGACAGGCCCCATGGAGGGTGGACAGGCCCCGGGAGGGTGGACAGGCCCCATGGAGGGCGGACAGGGCCTGGGGAGGGTGGACAGGGCCCGGGAGGGTGGACAGGGCCCGGGAGGGTGGACAGGGCCCGACGGTGGACAGGGCCTGGGGAGGGTGGACAGGGCCCGGGAGGGCGGACAGGGCCCGACGGTGGACAGGGCCCGGGGAGGGCGGACAGGGTCCGGGAGGGTGGACAGGGCTCGGGAGGGCGGACAGGGCCCGGGAGGGTGGACAGGCCCCATGGAGGGCGGACAGGCCCATGGAGGGCGGACAGGCCCCGTGGAGAGTGGACAGGCCCCGGGAGGGCGGACAGGTCCTGGGAGGGCCATGTGCCGCAGGGAAGGTGCTAAGATCCCGGCGCCTCCCAGGTGACTGCAGGGCGCTGGAGCCGGCCTCCTCCCACCGCCCGGGAGCGCTGATGAGCCGCCTGGAGATGCACCAGCCCCAGGGCCCGCGGGAGGGGCCTGGGCGGGGCTCGGACCCTGCTGTCCAGGCGCAGCTGCTGATGGGGGAAGGGGGCACGGAGAACCCCGGGGCCTAGTGACCCGCAGTTCCCAAACGAGGCCCTGAGGCGGGGGTGGCGGCTGTGGTGACAAGGGCAGGTACCTGCACCTGATCCTGCGGAGGGACGTCCAGGGCAGGAGGGCGGGGCCGGGGCGAGGCTGGGGGCGAGAGGGCGGGCCAGGAGGTCCGAGGCAGGCCACGCCCTAAGAACCCCCTTCCTTGCAGGTGGGGGGCGCAGGGGAGGCCCGTGGGGGCTCATTCAGAAAGCCGGGGCCGGGCTGGAGAAGGGGGTGTCTGTCCCCGAGTCCCAGTTCTCTGCGAGGGAGGCTCCCGTGACCTGGGGGGGGAGCGTCAGGGGGCGCCTCCCTCCCGCCCGAGCTGGGGGACCCTGGCTCCGGGCAGCGCCCACTTCCTCCGAGGGCGCCGTGGCTTTGGGGTGAAGGCGGCCAGCGCATCCGCATGGCACACGGGCACCCGCGGCTGGCCAGACCCTCGGCTGCCCAGGGCCTGTGGGGTGAGGAGGCTGACGCAGACTCGGACCCGGCCTGGGGTGCTGCTGGCCCGCCTCCCGGAAGGCTCCCTCTGCTCCGTTCAAGTTCAAGTGCGAGCGGGCTGCAGCTCGGAGGGTTTCTCACCACGACAAACAGCGGGACATGCCAGCACCGGGGCTGGGCCTCCACGGTCCCTTGAGGAGGTAGAGTGTGGCCCTGGCTGGTGTGGCTCCGTGGGTAGAGCCTCGAGCCGTGGACTGAAAGGGCCCGGGTTCGATTCCCCTCAAGGGCACACACCGCGGTGGCAGGCTCAATCCCTGGCCCTGGTCGGTCCGTGTGGGAGGCAACCACCCAAAGTTTCTCTGTCTCTCCCCTCCCTCCCACGCGCCATAAAAATCAATGGCCAGATGTCCCGGTGAGGATTAACAACAGGAAGAGGAATGAGATCTCCGCAGACTGCCCTGCCCCTGGGGGCAGCTCCCAGCAGCTCCGGGCCCAGACGCCTCACGCGGGCTATCCTGGCCGCCTTCGCCCGGTCGCCCGGTCGCCTGCCAATACAGCGCGTGCAGCGCCCAGCAGGTGCCTCTGGCCGGGTGCCAGGCTTCAGACACAGCGTGTGGCTTGCGTTTAACGACACGGGCGTTTTTGCGTTTGGTGGTGCCTGCCCTCGGCTCTGGGGGATCAGCGTGTCACCACGTGCTATTCCGTGTCACGTGTGGGACGGGAGGGCGGGTCCTGGCGGTCAGCATGGTGCTTGCAGGCCTGGGTTGGACCATGGGAGGTGGATCTGGGCGCCGCGCACACGGCTGCTGCCTGCCTGCTGGGCCCTGCCAGGACGGGGGGCAGACCCCGGTCGGAGGGCTGGGTGCCGAGCGCCCTCGGAGGCCGGCGCCCGCAGGACCGGAGCGCGTGCCGGGACCGCGGCCTCCGAGCGGATGGCTGTGGCATGCTTCACGTGTTCCTTTCCTTCCTGTGGGCTGTGACAAGTAACTTGGGCTTCATGAAATGTGCATTTTCAACGTCGTTCCCGGCATGTTAATTAGGCCGGAGAGACGGAGTCGGAGGCTCAGAAGCGTCTTTTCAATGTGCCTTCCTAATCACCGGTTGTTTCCAAGAAAATAATCATGTTGGGCAAATGATGACATTTTGCTCTTACAACTGTGTCTCCACACGCTCGCAAACTCCTGGTGCGCGCCTTCGGCGTCGGAGCGGTTCTTCTGCTCGGGAGGATGGCTGCGTCCCACGGTTTTGGCCGCAGCCTTGCTAATCCGACACCTGGCGTTGCTGACAGAGGTGACTGCCGTCAGAGGGAGTTCGGGTGACGCTGCCCGTCCCCTCCCAGGTCACGGGGAGCCCACCTTTATGGAGAGATAACCGATGACGCTGTGTAATGTTAAGGTGCAGACACGGTGATTCGATTCCCATAGATACTGGGAGGTGATGATCACGTTGGCTTGGTTAACACCTCCCTCTCTCACACAGTTAGTTTTGTGTGTGCTGGGAACACTTAGCAACTTCCACGTAAATCATGCAGTTTGCTAACCATAGTCACCATGCTGAACATGGAGTCCCCAGCATTACTCACCTCCTAGAGGCCCGATGCATGAAATTCGTGCAAGAGTGGGCCTTCACAGCCCCGCTTCATCCAGAAGGTCATCCGGACGGTCCTTCTGCTGTTTGACTGTTTGGTCAATTTGCATATTATGCTTTTATGATTATAGATAACTGATCTCTGTATCATTAGACCCGCTTCACCCATGTCTCACTCCAGCCCCCCACAGCCACCCTACTCCCTGTTTCTACAAGTTCAGGCTTTTAGGTCCCACTATGTGCCTGAACCACATCTTCTCCATCCATCCATCCATTCATCATCTATCCATCCATCCATTCATCCATCATCCATCCATCCATCCATCTATCCATCCATCCATCATCCATCCATCATCCATCCATCCATCCATCCATCCATCCATCCATCATCCACCATCCATCCACCCATCATCCATCCATCCATCCATCCATCCATCCATCATCCATCCATCCATCCATCCATCATCCATCCCATCATCCATCCATCCATCATCCACCCATCATTCATCCATCCATCCATCATCCACCCATCATCCATCCATCATCCACCCATCATCCATCCATCCATCCATCATCCATCCATCCATCCATCCATCCATCCATCATCCATCCATCATCCATCCATCCATCCATCCATCATCCATCCATCCATCATCTATCCATCATTCATCCATCATCCATCATCCATCCATCCATCAATCCATCATCTATCCATCCATCATCCATCATCCTCCATCCATCCATCCATCCATCCATCCATCCATCATCCATCCACGGACACTTGGGTTGTTTCCACGTCTTGGCTGTTGGAGGAATGCTGCAGTGAGCATGGGGTTGCAGAGGTCTCTTCATGATACTGATTCCACTTCCTTTGAATCTGTGCCCGGAAGTGGTGTTGCTGGGTCGTATGGTAGTTCTACTCTTAGTGCTTTGAGGCGTCTCCACATCTTTTCCATCGTGGCTCCACCCACCACCTGTGCGAGGGGTCCCTTTTCTCCACGTCCTTGGCAACACGCGTGATCTCCTGTCTCTTTGGTGATCGACGTTCCAACGAGTACCAGGTGATATCTCATGTGGTTTTAGTTTGACTTCCCTGTGATTGGTGATGTTGAGCTCCTTTTCACATACCCTTTGGCCATCTCTGTATGTTTCTAGTAATAGACGTGTTGACTGACCTACTGCATGTCAGCCTAAGCTCTCAGCACGTAATCATGTATGTGATTTTTAGTTGTCTTTAGTCATAATTAGTTAAGAATTTGTTAATGTTTTATTTCAGATTTGGCATGAGTGTCTATATGATACAGTTGACCCTTGAACAACATAGGGGTCACCGACCCCTCACACAGCCAATACTTCATGTATTACTATTTTTTGTGGTTTATTAATTCTCACCCGAGGATATTTTTTCCATTGATTTTTTTTAGAGAAAGTGGAAGGAAAGGGGAGAGACACAGAGAGAGAAACAGCGATGTGAGAGAGACTCATTGATTGGTTGCCTCCCACATGCGCCCCGACCAGGGCCAGGGATCGAGCCTGCAACCCAGGTATGTGGCCTTGACCGGAATTAAGCCCTGGCTCCCCACCCCTGTGTGCTCTGGCCACCAGCTTCACGGATCACAGATCCTGATGGGTTAGCCGCCCGGAGTCCTGGACTGGCTGCTGCTCCGTGAAGGTGGCTCAGAATGCGGCCGCCTGGGCCCCAGGCCTGGCACAGGCTGCGTGGGGACTTGAGCAGCCGTGAGGATCCAGATGAAGCAATTAACCTTGATGTCATTGTCATTATTAAGATACTTTAGCCAAAGGAACTAATTTCCTCACAGGATGTTGGGCCAAAATCACGTCCGCTCTACTGAAGGTGTCCACATTGGAAATGTTAACAGGAATTACACTCTGGTGTTTAATAACCCCCCAGGCCCGGCTCCCTGTCAATCCTGGGCAGTGGGTGCAATGGGATGATGGTGATGATAGAGATGATGGTAATGATGATGGTGGTGATAATGGTGATGATGATGATGATGGTGATGGTGATGATGATGGTGGTGATGATGATGATTATGATGATGGTGGTGATGATGGTGGAGATGGTAGTGATGATGGTGATGGTGGCAATGACCAGGACAATGATAGGGATGTTGATGATGACAGTGGAGACTGGGGATGATCATAGTGGTGATAGAGATGATGGTGGTGATGATGATGATGATGATGATGATGATGGTGATGATGGTGGTGGTGATGGTGGTGATGATGGTGATGATGATGGTGATGATGGTGATGGTGATGATGGTGATGATGGTGGTGATGGTGGTGATGGTGGTGATGATGATGGTAGTGATGATGGTGGTGATGATGGTGGTGGTGATGATGATAATGATGGTAGTGATGATGGTGGTGGTGGCAGTGACCAGGACAATGATAGGGATGATGATGATGATGGTGGTGGTGATGATGGTGGTGATGGTGATGGTGGTAGTGATTATGATGATGGTGGCAGTGACCAGGACAATGATAGGGATGATGATGATGGTGGAGATGGTAGTGATGATGGTGGTGGTGGCAGTGACCAGGACAATGATAGGGATGATGATGATGGTGGAGATGGGGATGATCAGAGTGGTGATAGAGATGATGGTGGTGACAGTGGATGACAGGACACACGAGTGCATATGTTGGACAGTAGGAAACAGACAGATCTCCGTCAGGGACCTGGAGACCTGTCAGGGCCACAGAAGAGAGACATAAACACATCTCAACACTCACTGCAGTAACAGGCTCTCAATTTCCCTCTAATGAGACCCAATAAATGTCAAATTCCATGTGTGGTTCGATGAATAATTTCCAGTTCTTACAGGATTTAGTCCCTGGGCCCTGGCTCACCCTTCACAACTCGCTTCCCTGTTACGGACGTGCCATTCCCCAGAGGTCCTCCCTGCTGAGCTAGGGGCACAGACCTCAGGGCAGCGGGCAGGTGCAGCGGGCAGGTGCGTGCCAGCCGTGGCTGAGAGCCGTGTCCTGGCCCACGGGACCCGCCCCTGCCCACGACTCACTACTGTGGTGGAGCCTCCAGCGAAACGCGTGAACCCCTGCGGGGGAACTGGCTTTGCGAGGTGCGTCAGCCTTTATTTAAAGAGAAATGAAAACTCCGACACAGAGAACGAGTGCGCCCGACTCCACACGCCCTCCCCCGGGTGCCGGGCGCGTAATGACGCTTGTACCGATGTTGTCGCTGCTGACGAGTACACCTACGAGCGGCACTATTCTTTAAGACTTTATAACGCGGCAATAAAATGTGCGCTCCAGGCGAACGCACCATGGATCACGGTGTCAGCCCGCGAGCCAGCCACGGGACCGCCTCTCACTGACGTGTCGAGACTCACGCTGTAAACGGAAAATTAACGCCGAGGCGGGCCTTTGCAGCAGCCGCACATTTTTCTGCCCCAGAACGTGGTGTTACGGAAACGAAGAGACGTGGAAGTCTGTCAGTGGGACTGGCGTCCTGACCCGGCGTTTCCTGGCGGACCCCGGCTGCTCCAGCCAGGCCGCCTTCTTACAGGAAACAAGTAGATCTTTTTCTTTTCCTTCCTCTTCCTCTTCTGAAAGAATGCCCTCCACCATTTCACGTAAGAAGAAGAAAAAAAAAAAAGATAAAAAATAGGAACAGTAAAAGGCAATAAATACGTATCTATCAACAATTGAGTCTAAAAATAAAGATAAATAAGAAATCTAATGAACAGAATAAACTGGTGAGTAAAATAGAACCAGAGGCATGGAAATGGATCAGACAGACGATTGTCAGAGGGAAGGGGGTGGGGGCGGGAAGAGATTGGACAAAGATCTCGTATGCAGGTATGCATTACCTACGGACACAGGCAACAGGGGGAAGGCCTGGGGCGGGGCAGGAACCGGGTGAAGGGGGGCAATGGAGGGGGGGAGGGAGATCAGTAATAATCTCAACAATAAAGATTTTAAAAATAAATAAAAATAAAAAAGAAACGATTAGAAAATGTAAATAGCCCTCTAGCAATAAAAGAAGTGGAACTTGGAAACGAACAAACAATCTGCCCTCAAAGAAAAGCCCGATCCCAGAAGGCTTTGCGGGGAATTCTAGCAGATCCTTAAGGGACAAATAACGTCAAAACACACAACTTCTCTCAGGAAGTGACGGCGGGAATGCCTCCCCGCCCACTGGGAGGCCGCGCCTCACCGAGACCAAAGCTCGGGGCGCGATTCAGGAGCCAAGCAGGTCGGGGCCAGTGTCTTGTGGACACAGACAAGGGGACGCTTTGTGAGACGGCAGCCGCTCCGTCCAACTGCAGCGCAGGCCGAACTCTGACCTCTGACCCAGTACAGCGGACCCCAGGAGGAACCTGCTCACATCCTCAGCCACTCCCGTTGACAGAACGAAGGACGAGAACCAGGGTGACCTGGATAGACAAGAAAGGATCTGATGGAACGGCCCCCGATCCGTGCTGCAAACTCCGAGGGCGCTTTCTAAGTCCCCGACGGGCCTCTGAGCGCCCTCGCCCCGGCTCTGAGCACGCTCCCTCCAGGGCGGGACGGGCCCGGTCTACCGCCTCCAGGCACCTCCTCCGGCCCCCCAGCTGGGCTCCGGGGCCCCTCACCCTGCGGCCGGAGGTAATGACTGTTACTGCAACAATGTTGCCACTGCCCTGAGGCGGAGGGAGGCGCTGTGGCCCTGCCTTCAAGGAGCTCACGTTCTACGGGGAGAGATGGAGGGAGACACCCGTGAGCAAACCAAAGGGCTTCAGGAACCCCGCGGCACAGCGTCGGCCGCTCCCCGCCCCCCCGGTTCCTCCTCTTGCTCCGGGAAAACTCCAATCAACTTTATATTAAGAATTTTTTAAAAAATTGATTTCAGAGAGGAAGGGAGAGGGAGAGAGAAGTAGAAACATCAATGATGAGAGCCGGCGTGGCTCCGTGGTTGAGCGTCGACCTATGAACCAGGAGGTCACGGTTTGATTCCCATCAAGGGCACAGGCTGGGTTGCGGGCTCGATCCCCAGTGGGGGGCGTGCAGGAGGCGGCCGATCCATGATGCTCTCTCAGCATTGATGCTTCTATCTCTCTCTCCCTCTCCCTTCTTCTCTCTGGAATTAGCAAAAAACAGATTTTAAAAAAGAAAGTTTAATACAAATTAGAAAAAAATAAAAATGAAGGTGCCACTGGTTTTCCCCCAGGTCCACGCGGGGTCAGCTGGCTTCTCTGTGTGTCTGTCCCGCTCGGTGCTAATTTTCAGCGGGTCCTGGGCTATGGCCACCTTCAATGTTTCAAACAGGAAGTGATCACATCTCTGCTCCACTCTCACGCTTTGGGGAGGGCTCCTTGTCCCGCCCACAGGTTCTGGGGTGACGCCCTCAGCGCCTCTGGGGCCACCACTCAGCCCCTCACACCCACCAGGAGGCTCAGCGCTGCCGGGGCGAGGACAGCGGCCCCTGCCCACCTCTGGGCATCGGGCGGGGGCGGGGGTGGGGGGTGCAGGCTCTGGGGAGCAGGGCAGGGGGATGGATTGATCATGGGGTGCCGGGCGGAGGCGCGATCGAAGGCTCGGGAGGCCTTGCTGAGCGAGGCTGCGATTAGAAGGGGCGGCCCTGCCACGGCCTCAGAGCCGTCTGTCCCCAGAAATCTGTGCGAGGTCAATTGTGGGCTAAACTTCAACCAGCGCTTTCCCTTCAGATCACAGTCCGTGCGGGACGAGAACAAAGTGTTTCTTTGCAGCAAAGCCGTGTGCGCGAGCGGGAGCAGGGCTGAGCGAGGCGGCGGCTCCTGCCTGTGATCGGCTCCCCCCTGAGCCGCCTCAGTGACTGGCTCTTAATTATCCGGGGCCGGGCGTCCCTCTCATCCCTCCTCGTCCCTCCTCGGCGCTCTCCAGGCCTCCGTTCCTGGGTCACCCGCCACTGACGGCCCTTGTACCGGTTTCCAGTGCGTCCCGGGGAGAAGCCGGGGCCAGTGTTCTCCGCCGTCGGTGACCGTGTCCCCCACGTGTCCGGGCACAGGTGACCGTGTCCCCCCCGTGTCCGGGCACTGGTGACCGTGTCCCCCCCCCCCGTGTCCGGGCACAGGTGACCGTGTCCCCTCCGTGTCCGGGCACAGGTGACCGTGTCCCCTCCGTGTCCGGGCACAGGTGACCGTGTCCCCTCCGTGTCCGGGCACAGGTGACCGTGTCCCCTCCGTGTCCGGGCACAGGTGACCGTGTCCTCCCCCCCCTCCGTGTCCGGGCCCAGCTGGACAGTGTGAGCCGCGTCCTCACAGGCCAGTCTGCGAACGGCACCCGAGGAGGAGGCCCACGCCGGGCGGGGACAGGCCCCGGGCTGGGGAGAGACCGACTCTCCGCTCCCGCCCTCGGCTCCATCGCCCTCTCTGTGAAGGAGGAGCCGAGGCAGCGAGTGCCAGGACCCCGGCTCTGGGCCCAGAGACCACAGGCCGGTGTGTGGTCACAGGGTGCCCTGCGGGCTGCGGGCTCCCGGGTCCCTGTGCCGGGCTCCTGCACGGCCCTGCCAGCGACACCTCATTTCTTAAACGTCGGGACAGGGAATCTTAGCATGTGCTGGCGTTTCCTCTGCGTGCACGCAGGTGTGGGAGCACATGCGTGGTGCACACATGTGCATGCCTGTGTGATAGGTGAGTGATCTGCATGCGTGTGCATGCGTGTGCATGCAGGTGTGAGGAGCTTCCTAGCGGAGGGGCCATGTGTGAATGGATGAACACGCGGAGGGCAGGCGCCTGCTGGTTCAGGTCCCAGCGCTGCCTCCTGCGCTCCCGGTGGTCTCGTCCTCAGCCGGGGAGAGTAAGCTCACAGTCCAGCAGGTGGGGTGCGGGGCTGGGCACCCTGAGTCCCCGGGCCCTGTCACGGGACCTCCTTTATCCAGGCATCCCCGCTGGGCCCAGGAGCCCCTCCTCCCAGCCATGTGCTTGGCCCCCTGGCCCCCAGCCCCACAGCCCCCAGCCCCGCGGCCCCCAGCCCCCCCGGCCCCCAGCCCCCCAGCCCCCAGCCCCGCGGCCCCCAGCCCCCCGGCCCCCAGCCCCCCGGCCCCCAGCCCCACGGCCCCCAGCCCCCCCGGCCCCCAGCCCCCCCGGCCCCCAGCCCCCCGGCCCCCAGCCCCCCAGCCCCCAGCCCCCCGGCCCCCAGCCCCCCAGGCCCCCAGCCCCCCGGCCCCCAGCCCCACAGCCCCCAGCCCCCCCGGCCCCCAGCCCCACAGCCCCCAGCCCCGCGGCCCCCAGCCCCCCGGCCCCCCGCCCCCCGGCCCCCAGCCCCGCGGCCCCCAGCCCCCCAGCCCCCAGGCCCGCGGCCCCCAGGCCCGGTGACGGCAAACACCGAGGGCCAGAAGCAATGCTGTTCACTGCCCGGAGGTCACTCTGGCACTCGGTGTTGAAATAGGACTTCCATGTATCTCAGTCATTACATCAACAGATCTTAATCTGGGTATTAAATCCAACGAGACGGGCCCACAAACCATCCTCACGGCCGCACGCTGCTCCTGGGCCCAGAGGTGTCCCGGGAGGGGTGGCCGGTCCCGGCGGGTCCAGGAGGTCCGGGCGGGTCCGGGCGGGTCCGGGCGGGTCCGGGCGGGTCCGGGCGGGAGGCTCTGCTCAGGGCCCCGCCGCACGGCCTTGGATGGGCGTGGGACCCTCTCCAGACTCCTGTAACCCTGACAGGATGGCCTGTCCACCCCCCCGCCCCCCCCAGGGCTTAGAAACACTTATTCACTCAAAGAATATGTCCTGTGAAGGTCGTGTGACCCCGTGAAGGTCGTGTGACCCCTGTGAAGGTCATGTGAACCCCGTGAAGGTCGTGTGAACCCCGTGAAGGTCGTGTGAACCCCGTGAAGGTCGTGTGAACCCCGTGAAGGTCGTGTGACCCCCGTGAACCCCGTGAAGGTCATGTGAACCCCGTGAAGGTCGTGTGAACCCCGTGAAGGTCGTGTGACCCCCGTGAAGGTCGTGTGAACCCCGTGAAGGTCGTGTGACCCCTGTGAAGGTCGTGTGACCCCTGTGAAGGTCGTGTGACCCCTGTGAAGGTCCTCGAGGAGAGGGGTGTGAGGGTGACATGGGGCCCCGTGGCCTCCGCAGCGAGAGCCCTCCGATTTCAGTGGCTGGAGCTCCACGCCGTGGCCGAGGCGGCCGTGCAGACCTTCCACATGGCCACGGCCAGCCGGCTAAGGGTCTGCAGGACCCAGGGCAGGGGCCACCCAGGGCAGGGGAGAGCGATGAGGGCGGGCGGGGGAGGGCGACCAGGGCTGCCGTGGTCCTGGGACCTCACTGCTCCTCCATCCCCACTGTCCCGCCTCCAGCGTGGAGGGAGACGATGCCCTTGAACTCGCTGTGGGTTTGGGGTGGCCATAGCCCCGGACAGAGGTCAGGCCCGCGTGTGACCCTGAGCAGCGCGAGCCACAAGCCTGGAGCAGCGACATGGCCCCCATGGTCTCGAGCGCACGGCACCGGAAGGGCCAGGAAGCAGCGGGTCCCTGTGTCCTGGTGCCGGGCTCCACGGGCTCCTCAGGGGCAGCCGGACGGTGCTGGGCGGGGAGGGGCGGGCACTGCTTCCTTCAGTCTGCAGTCTCAGGTGAGGGTGGGAACCAACCTGGACCCGGACCCGGACCCGGACCCGGACCCGGACCTGGACCCGGACCCGGACCTGGACCCCGACTGGGACCCGGACCTGGACCTGGACCCTGACCCGGACGCGGACAAGGACCCGGACCCTGACCTGGACCCGGACCTGGACCCGGACCCGGACCCGGACCTAGACCCCGACTGGACCCGGACCCCGACCCGGACCTGGACCCGGACCTGGACCCGGACCCCGACCTGGACCCGGACCCCGACCCGGACCCGGACCCGGACCCGGACCCGGACCTGGACCCGGACCCGGACCTGGACCTGGACCCGGACCCGGACCTGAACCCGGACCTGGACCTGGACCCGGACCTGGACCCGGACCCGGACCCGGACCCGGACCCGGACCTGGACACGAACCCAAACCCGGACCCGGACCGGACCTGGATCCAGACCCCGACCCAGACCCTGACCCAGACCTGGACCCTGACCTGGACCCTGACCTGGACCCGGACCTGAACCCGGACCTGAACCCGGACCCGGACCCGGACCCGGACTCCGACCCCGACATGAACCCGGACCTGGAACCCAGACCTGGACCCTGACCTGGACCCGGACCTGAACCCGGACCTGAACCCGGACCCGGACCTGGACCCAGACCCGGACCCGGCAGGAATCCGGCCCCACCAGCCAGAGTCAGGCTCGCTGCTGGCAGTGCTGTGGCTGCCTGCGGGGCTGGTCGCGGGGGCTGGGGGTCCCTGGGAGGCTAGGGGGGCTGGGGGGTCCCTGGGAGGCTGGGGGGACAGGTGACAGGTGGCAGCAGGTGCCTGGGGAGCCGGACTTGCAGGGATGCGGGGAGAGCCCAGCCAGGCGCCTCCCGCAGGCGTGACCGCACCTCCCGCCGCCCGCCCGCGGCAGCCCTCCCGGCGGCCGAGCCCCCTCTTGTCCGTCCCCCCAGGGGACCCACACAGCGATGTTTTCGCTTTATTTACGTTAAACCGCCAGATGTGAGCGCGCTGGAGCCGTTTATTATGAAAGACGGGGTGACAATACGACGAGGGCTTTACACTGTAATTGTAAAACTGACCTTATTAAAATTCCGCTTCCTCCGTAATTAAAAAAAACTAATTACTTTTCGTAATTGGACCAGAAATGACATTTTCGGCCCATTAATATTCAGCGGCGGCGCCTGCGCGCCTGTCAGTCGGGCCTCCGCCCGCTGCGCACGGAGACGCGGTCGGTCGGGAAGAATCGTTTGCATTTTAACAGGATGTGCGTCCGGCTGCTTTTATAAATAAAGTTTTAAATTGCTAATTAATTTGTGGGGACTCTCTCTCTGCGCCGCCTCCCAGGCACGCGGCCCCGGTTCGGTTCGCCACGCTCGGCTGGGCCTGAATGCCTGCTGATGGCTCGGCTCCGGGAGGGGCGGGCGGGTCCCGATCGGGAGGGAGAACCGGTTCTGTAATGAACGGAGCTCCGCGGGGAGGAGCGTTAGAGAACAAAGTCAGACCGTGCAGGCGGCCATGGACGGTTCTCGGCCGCCCGAGGGGGGGGTGGGGGGGCGGGGGGAGGGTGCCGGTCATGGGTCCGGGGTCCGGGTGTCCTCTCCCCGCCCGCAGGGGCCCCGCCTGCCGCCCCCTTGTCTGCACACACCTGCCCCGTGAGCTCCCGGGGGCGTGTGGGACCCTGCTCTCTGCCCGGCACCCAGGACTGCCTCCCGCCGGCAGCCAGAGCCGGCCCTGAGCCCCTCCCCGGGAGCGCGGCGGCGGCTGTGGGCATCGGGTGGCTGTGTCTGCTCCTCACTCGCATCTGCAGGCCCTGCCACGGGGCTCTGGCCTCCTCCTGCCCCGCCCCCACCGGGCCCCAGGGCTGCAGGGCACCTGGCAGGGGGTGGAGGGGTGCAGGGGGGTGGAGGGGGGGGCAGGAGGGGTGGAGGGGGGGGGAGGGGGGTGGGAGGGGGGTGGAGGGGGGGTGGAGGAGGTGCAGGGGGGTGGGGAGGGGGGTGCTGGGGGTTGGGGGGGGGCAGGGGGGGGGGGGAGGGGGTGGAGGGGGGTGGAGGGGGGGGCAGGGGGTGGGAGGGGGGGGGCAGGGGGTGGGGGGGGTGCAGGGGGGGTGCAAGGGGGGTGGAGGGGGGTGCAGGGGGGTGGAGGGGCGCAGGGCGGGTGGAGGACCGGCCTGCAGACCAGCCCTGCGCTGGAGGAGCGAGGTGCCTGGGAAAGGGTGCGACAGGGTCTGGCCCCGGGCAGCGGGCAGCGGGCAGCGAGGAGGAGGTGCCCGGGAAACGGTGGGCTCGATGGTCCCCGGACGGAGCTGGCTCCAGAGGGGGCGCGGCCGCTGCCCCGTTGCCGCCACGTCACACACGCAGGTGCGAGCACCTGAGCCACGCCCGGCGGTGCGTCCTTCCTGCCGTCCGACCGCCTGGGCCCCAGCCCGCCGCCGCCTCACACCCTCCTCACGTCCCCCCTGACGTCCCCCCTGACGTCCTCCCTGACGTCCCCCCTGACGTCCCCCCTGACGTCCCCCCTGACGTCCCCCTGACGTCCCCCCTCCCGCCCCCACTGGGGATGGAGCCCACACCCCGGGCCTGTGCCCTGACGGGATCGAACGTGGCCTCCTGGTTTCTGGGTTGACGTCCGTGGGGCCATTTTAGTTTCTTGTTATTTTTCCGTCACTTTCCTGCCGTCTCCTGCTCTGTGCGAACGGCCTCTGTTCTGTGACTTCACTCTCAGCGTCTCCTTCTCCGAGGGGCCGTGGGCACGGACGTCCACGCGCCGCCGGGCGCCCGGGGGAGACGGCTGCGGGCGGGGCTCGCGCCTCGGCCTCGTCCTCCTGGGCGCGGGGTGGCCGCGTGCCTGGTGGGGTGGCCGCCGTCGCAGCTCGCCGGCTGGAAAGGAGCACGAGGCGGCGGCACAGGGAGCCGCAGGGTCACCCCCAGGGGCCTCCCGCCTCCCCTGCCGCCCGGGGACGGGTGCTCGGGGACGGGTGCTCGGGGGCGGGTGCTCGGGGGCGGGTGCACGGGGGGCGGGTGGGGACGGGTGCACGGGGACGGGTGCTCGGGGACGGGTGCACGGGGACGGGTGCACGGGGGCGGGTGCTCGGGGGCGGGTGCTCGGGGGCGGGTGCACGGGGGCGGGTGGGGACGGGTGCACGGGGACGGGTGCTCGGGGACGGGTGCACGGGGACGGGTGCACGGGGGCGGGTGCACGGGGACGGGTGCACGGGGGCGGGTGCACGGGGACGGGTGCTCGGGGACGGGTGCACGGGGACGGGTGCACGGGGACGGGTGCACGGGGACGGGTTTATGGGGACGGGTGCACGGGCCCTGGGACAGGGGTGACACGGGGAAGGCGCCTGTCAGTCTAACCAGGAAGCAGGGATGATCGGCTGGGGGCGGGCAGAGCGGCTGCAGGCCCGTGAAATCCTAGGAGGTTAACTCCCTCCCTGCCCCTCTGGCCTGGCTCTGCTTCCGTGCATTCCCCCCCCCCCCCCCCCCCCCCCCCCCCCCCCATCCCGTGGCGGCGGAGGCAGCGGCACCCGGAAATCAGGGGTTTGATTCCACGGAGTCACGGCCACTCGCTCTCCCGCGTGCGTCCCAGCGTCCCTTTTCTCTGGCATCACAGGACCCGCGTCCTCGGGCCGCCACGCGGGCCACGGGAGCCCCCGCCGTGAGCAGCTCCGGATGCGCTCACGGACTCGCAGGGACACCTCCCGGGATTATTGTTATCTTTTTGGTCTTGGGGGGACCCAGGAGGCAGTTCCAGCCGGGTCTGGAAGACGTGGTCACAGGGTCGGCCGCGGGCTGTGTCCAGTCTGTTGAAACGGAACAGAGCGGAGCCAGAGCCCCTGGGAGGGGCACGCGCTCTGTCACCCCGTGGAGCGGGCGGATGCGCCGCGTGGGGGGGACGGTCCGGGTAAAGCGTGTGCGTTTAGTCCGGATTGCCATGGCTTCGGTCATCTCTGGATGAGGGCAGAGCAGGGCCGCTCCAAGGTGAGCGAGGTGCCCTCCCTCCTTCGATGTTAAAATGCAGATTCCTGCCCTGGCCAGTGCGCTCAGTGGTTAGCGCACCAGCCCGCAGACTGAAGGGTCCCGGGTTCTAGTCCCAGTCAAGGGCACGTACCTCGGTTGCGGCCTTGACCCCTGGTCCCGGTCGGGGTGCGTGTGGGAGGCAGCCAGTCAATGTGTCTCTCTCACATCGATGTTCCTCCCTCCCTCTCTCTCTCTCCTCTGTCCACCCCCATCCCCTCCACAGTCTCTAAAAATCAATGGAAAAATATTCTCGGATGAGGATTAACAAAAAAATAATAATAAAGTGCAGATTCTGACGCAGCAGGACTGAGCCGGGCTGAGACTGTGTTTCTGTTTGTTAAAAACGTGTTAATTGATGTTTTTTATTTATTTTATTTTATTTTTTTAAAAAATATATTTTATTGATTTTTTACAGAGAGGAAGGGAGAGAGGTAGAGAGTTAGAAACATTGATGAGAGAGAAACATCGATCAGCTGCCTCCTGCACGCCCCCTACCGGGGATGTGCCCGCAACCAAGGTACATGCCCTTGACCGGAATCGAACCCGGGACCCTTCAGTCCACAGGCCGACGCTCTATCCACTGAGCCACACCGGTTTTGGCTAATTGATGTTTTTAGAGAGAGAGGGAGGGAGAGGGAGAGAGAGAGAGAGAGAGAGACATCAATGAGGAGAGAGAATCATGGACTCCTGCGTCCCACATGCCCCCTTTGGGCGGTCAACCTGCACCCCGGGCTTTGCCCTGACCGGAATTGAACCGTGACCTCCTGGTTCAGGGTCAACGCTCACCCTCGGAGCCACGCGGGACGCGCCTGCTGCCGCTGCGCTGCTGACATTGACCCTGGGCAGCAGGGCTGCGGGCCTCGGAGCTGGCACGGCCGCCTCTGCCCTCCCTCCCGTGCAGCTGGTGCAGACCCGGCGCGAGGACGCGTTTTTAATCTCCGTGTTCATCACCCGCCCCCCCCAATTCTTGGCTGCACCGAGCGGCCCAGCAGCCAGACCAACTGGCCCCTTCGTGGGGTGGAATCTGGAAGCATCGAGGGCACCTGGGCTCCTGCCCGCGCCCGTCCCCGAGGGCCGACGGACACGCCGCTCACCCAGAATGCACCTGCTCAGTGGTTAGAGCGCCCAGCGTTTCAGGAATAACCACAGAATGAAATTACCGTATGCAAATGGCACATGCAAATGCACACCGTATGCAAATGAGAGCGGAATTCCGTGGAAGGGTTATTCCTGAGGCCCTGCAGGCTGCGCTGCTTGGCCGGCCGGGCCTCGGCCGCTGTGCTTTCTGGCAGCAAAGAGGCTGAACGGAGGGCCGTAAACAGGACAGGCCTGGCCGGCGGCTCTCCGCCCCCATGCCTCACGGTCCGCGTTTCCGTGCCAGCTCCCCGTGGCTGAATCATGCAAATGAGACCGCGGGCTCCGCACAGCCGGATGGGGCGCCGGGGAGCGCTCTGCAAGCTATTGCTTTTTTATGTCTCCCCGATCCCCCAGCATTTGGGCTGGCCAGGCCGGCAATGCAATCCTCCGGCTCTCCGGCCTGCTTTTATTGGGCTCCTTTAGCTTATTTTTATTGTTTTTATGGACTTCGGAGAGGAAGGGAGAGGGAGAGAGAGAGACAGAAATGTCCATGACGAGCGAGAATCACTGATCGGCTGCCTCCTGCACACCCCCTGCTGGGGGTCAAGTCCGAACCCAGGCCATGTGCCCTGACTGGGAACCAACCGTGACCTCCTGGTTCACAGGTCAACGCACAACCACTGAGCCACGCCGGCCGGGCTGGGCTCCTTAGAGCCGGTGTGGTTTCAGACGGCGGAGGGCGGGCGGTACCCACCCCGGCCGGGCCTGTGGGGCGTGGAGGGAAGAGATAAGATTGAGCGTGAGGGCCTGGCCGGCGGGCTCCGTGGTTGAGTGTCGACCTAGGAGCCAGGAGGTCAGGGGTCGATGCCCCGTCAGGGCACAGGCCCGGGTTGTAGCTCGATCCCCAACAGGGGCCGTGCTGGAGGCAGCCGATGGATGATTCTCTCTCACCACGGACATTTCGATCTGTCTCTCCCTCTCCCTTCCTCTCTCCGAAATAAACAATAAAATAAACGATTGAGGCTGAGGGACGGGGAATGACACTAAAGTGGCTTTTCTTTAACTTTAGAAATTGCACAAAGTCCTGACGCTACGCTCTTCTCAAGGTCAGCCAGCCCCGCTGGGTTAGGGGTGCGAGCGGTGTGAGCAGGTGCGTGCGGTGGTACCCGCGCTCGGAGGGGACTGCGCAGGGACTCGGGGACTCGGGGGCGCTCCCCGCTGATCCGGGTGCACCAAGGCCTCGTGGCTGTGCCCGGCTGAGCCGCGTCGTGCGTTTGCCCCCGCGGCTCCAAGAGGAACGGCGAGGGGCGGAAGGCACACGGCGTGAAATGCCCGACTGGCCGAGCCACAGCGACGGCCTTGTTCCGGGGTTCCTCTGTGAAGGCCCCCCCCGCCCCCCAGCCCCCCCCCCCCGCCCCCCGCCGAATGCCATCTCTGGAGGCGGGATTGCTAACATTCACGGGATCCCACCACGATGTGTCCCCTCCTGGGCCAGCTCTGGCCGCTGCCCGAGGAAGAGGGGTGCTGGGCGCCGTCCCGGCCCCCGGCCTCGGGGGGAGCCGCGGGCCCCTGGGAACACGCCCGCGTGTCACTTACTAAGAATAAGACCCCAGGCCCCCAGACAGGCCGCCCTCCTGCCCCGGGTCCGGGCGGTGAGGAAGAGCGAAGGGGGTGCTTGACCTCAATGACCTCCAAGTTCCTCCAAGTTCTCAAGCCGCCGTCGCCAAGAAAAGCAGCAAGTCCCAGCGACAGGTTTTCAACGTCGATTTTTTAAAGAAAATGATTTTGCCTGAGTTTCATAATTTCACTTGACACTCGTGTTTCAGCGAGAACACCGGCTCCCGGCTGAGATAAATTCCACTAACCGGCGGACTGGAATCCAATTTCTGCGCCCCCCTAACGCCGTCCCCCTAATTAACTCGCTCCGTCTTCTGCGCCGAGGGCGGGCGGGCGGGCACGGCGTCGCGCGTGGAGAGCGGACGAGGAGACAAACGGGCCGTGTTTACGGCTTCTCATTATTCCTCGGGCAGCCACGCCGAGCCGGTCTGATGGCAATTAAAGCGCGTTGATGCCACTTTAGCGGTAATTGGGCGAACCCCGCAATTTGTCCTGTGATTCTCTGTGTTAAGTGACTGACAGCCACGAGCCGCGTGGCGCACAGCACGCTCAGCCCGGCCTCCACGGGGGCTCAGCGGACGCGGAGGGCGTGTGGGCGCCGTCCCTGCCTGGGTCTCGCCACATCGGCCCCACATGAGCCCCCTCCCAGGGCGGCAGGTCCCCCGGCAAGTCTGGGCAGCGAGCCCATTGGCAGGTGCAGCGCGTGGTGGGAGGCTGTGCAAACTCACCCACGGGAGCTGGCCGGCCGCTCGGGGACCTGGCACAGAGCCAGCCGCAGGGGCGCCTCCGTCCGGGGGGCTGCCGGCGCCCTGAGCCCACACCCCGCTGCCGCCGACAGGGGACCTGGCGGGGTGCAGGGTGCAGAGGTTCCTCTGGCACCTGGGTGGCACGTCACCGGGTGGCCCGCTCCTGGGCGGGTGGCCAGGAGGCTGCGACGCAGCCGGGTGTGGCCAGCGTCCTTTATTTATTTATTTTTATTTTATTATTTTAAAATATATTTTATTGATTTCAGAGAGGAAGAGAGAGGGAGAGAGAGGGAAACATCCACGATGAGAGAGAATCATGGATCAGCTGCCTCCTGCACGCCCCCCACTGGGGATCGAGCCCACAACCCGGGCCTGTGTCCTGACTGGGAATCGAACCTGGGACCCTTCAGTCCGAAGGCCGACGCTCTACCCACTGAGCCACACCGGCCAGGGCCCAGCTCGCTCTTTTCCGTAAACCTCCCCGATGCTGATACAGGAGCCGGCAGCAGGAACGCACCGCCCGCCCGGCAACGACAGGGCCCAGTTTCCGGAAGCTCAACGGAGTTGGCGTAAGACGCCGGGCAGCAAACCGGCGACAGGAGCAGAGAGAAGCCGGGCTGAACCCCGGGAGCCCGGCCGGTGTGGCTCAGTGGGTAGAGCGTCACCTGTGCACTGAGGGGTCCCGGGTTCGATTCCCAGTCAAGGGCACACGCCCGGGTTGCAGGCTCGATCCCCAGTAGGGGGCGTGCCGGAGGCGGCCGGTCGACGATTCTCATCACGGATGGTTCTCTCGCTCCCTCTCCCTTCCTCTCTGAATCGATAGAAATACATTAAAAACAAACAAACAAACAAACCACAGGGGACCCCCGTTCCTGCCCACGCCGAGCGTTTTGTCAGCCGCGGCCTCTTTCCGTGACTCCCGGCGCCTGGGGGAGGGGACCGGCTTCGGCAGCAGGGACCCCGTGTGCCCACGCCTGCGTGTGTCCCGTTCAGCGGGTGCTCACGGAATGTCGGCTCCGTGGCCGGTGGGTCGGGGCGGCGCAGGGAGCGGTCCCGCTGGGCGAGAGCTGTGTGGGCCCCGGACCCGACCAGAGGCCTTTCTCGCTGGGCGGGGGCGTATTTCCCAGCTTCCTGCGCACCAGGGCGAGGAATTCACCGCCTGCCGCCCGCTGGCCCCGGCAGGCTGGCTCAGCTCGGGCCCGGACCCGGCAGCACCCAGGGAACAGTGTCTCTCTCACGTCCCCTCAGGTCCTCAGCACCCACTTGTGCCGGGGAAGAGAAGGAGGGGCCCTGGCCGGTGTGGCTCAGTGGCTGAGCGTCGTCCCACGCACCTAGAGGTTGCCGGTTCGATTCCCGGTCAGGGCACATGCCCAGGTTGTGGGCTCGATGCCCCCGTCGTGGGCGTGCAGGGGGCAGCCGATCGATGTTTCTCTTTCTCT
The DNA here is from genome assembly GCF_027574615.1 of Eptesicus fuscus. Lineage (NCBI taxonomy): Eukaryota > Metazoa > Chordata > Mammalia > Chiroptera > Vespertilionidae > Eptesicus > Eptesicus fuscus. The sequence goes on along the minus strand of NC_072479.1, from coordinate 107,574,316 downwards.
CTCCCTCTCCCTACCCCTCTCTCAGGAATCAACAAAAACATATTTATATAGTTTAAAAAATACTTTTATTGATTTCAGAGAGGAAGGGAGAGGGAGAGAGATAGAAGCATCAATGATGAGAGAGAGTCATTGATCAGCTGCCTCCTGCACGCCCCGCACCGGGGTTCAAACTGTGACCTCCTGGTTCATAGGCCGATGCTCAACCACTGAGACACGCTGGCCGGCAAAATCAATAAACACATATTAAAAAAAGAAAAAGAGAAGAGAAGGGGGTGAGCGGGTGCGCGCCGGCACCAGGCCTCGGAGCGGTGGCCCGGCCGCCCTCCCCGCGGGGGGCAGGGGGTGCGGGTGTGGGGGCGGCGGTGAGCTATCAGCGCTCAGCCCTTCCGCAGGGGTCCCGCTGATTAATAAGACTCGGCCGCGCTTCCTCCTGATCATCCCTTTCTTTTCCCGCATAAATTCTCTGAATGGCATGTAGATAAATTCTCGAAATTATGAGCGCTCCACTCGAGACGGGTTCATCATCTCGCCCACGTAACTAATTTATTAGTTACAATTACAACTCAGACTGGAACCAGCTCCAGGATCATCAGAAACCGCGTTTCAATTATTCATCGGGACTTTAATTAAAAAGCCCCACTGAATTAATAAAGGCCCCAGGATGGATGGAACGGAGACTCACAGAAAGTTCGGACCAACTTTTCTCCGACTCAGGGATTAAGTTTCCTCCTACGAACCGAACCGCCGAGCCCCTCCTCGCTGGCGGGCGGGCAGGGACACTCAGACGCGAAGCGGGCGGCCCAGGGCGCCCCCCTGCCCTCTGCCCCCCGCTCTCCCCCCCCCAGGGCAGGGAGAATTCTCCCGGATCCACAGCCACAGGCAGCCGGCCGGGAGCAGCCCAGGGCGGGGATGACCCTGTGCAGGGAGCACGGCGAGGCTGTGACACCTGCCCTAGAACTGGCCCCACAGCGACAGGTCCTGCTTCTGAGGAACAGGCTCTGGGCCCAGGAGCTGCCGGCAGAGCCCAGGTGTCCGGTGGGCTGGGCCAGCGCTGACCTCGGTGACCTCGGGCTGAGGTTCATCCTCTCAGGGCCTGGGCCCTGCCTCCTCCTCTTCTCCTTCTCCTTTTCTCCTCCTCCTCCCTCCTTCTCTTCCTTCCCTCCCTCTTCTCCCCCATCCCCTCCTCCTCTCCCCCTCCTCCTCCTCCCCTCCCTCACCTCCCCCATCCCCTTCCTCCCCTCCCCCTTCCCTCCTCCCCTCCCCCTCCACCCTGCCCCCTCTTCTTCCTCCCCCTCCTCCCCCTCTTCCTTCCTTCTTCCTCCTCCCCCCTCCCTTCCCCCTCCTCCTCTCCCTCCTCTTCTCCCTCCTCCTCTTCTTCCTCTTCTACCTCCTCCCCCCTCCCCCTCCTCCTCTCTCTGCTTCGTGTCTCACTGGAGTGGAGCCGGCACACACTGGTATCTCAGCTGCGGGAGGATCCCACAGGGACTCAGCGTCTGTGCACCCACCATGTGACCAGCACAGCACACCTGGTCCCTCTGTCCCCACACAGTCCCCTGGAGGTATGGACTCTGCTCCCCGCTGCGCTCCACGTGCCCGGCACTCAGTCATTCCGTCCTTTCTGTACCCCCGGCCCTTCCCCTGCGGACCCGCCCCTCCCGCCCGGAGCCGCACGCAGCTCTGTGTCTGTGATCTGTTTCTTTATTTGGTCCCAGATTCCACACGGAGCCCCTGAAGGTGTCAGCACCTGGTCCTCAGGCCAGTGTGAGTCACCACCCCCCCCCCCCCGCCCCCGTGCGCACGCCGGCCTTCTCGGCTCCTCCTGCCTGTGAGTGTGTGTGTGTGTGTGTGGGGGGGGGCGTCTCCCACCCCGGCTGAGCCCTCTCCAGCTCGGGGCTCCCGGCCCCGGCGGCCTCTGCAGGCCCAGGTCCCGGAGGACAGCCCTCTGACTGCCCACGTCGCTGGGCTGGGCTCCTGCCCCTGGAGCTGCCTCGGGCCGGCTGGGACCTGAGTGGCCGGCGTGGCCGTGAAGGGCAGGGCGTCCCCCCACCGGGACCCTGACCTCCGACATCCTGGGGAGTCAGGGCCACACTGCAGCCCAGCCCCCACCACGGTGACCCGGCCCCAGGCCAGGCCTGCACGGGGCGCTCCCTCCCGGGATAGGTGAGAGGAGGGCTGGGCGCGGCCGGAGAGCGGCCTCGGGGAGGAGCGCCGGGCGCGGGAGGCTCTCAGGACGTCCTGCGACACGAGGGACACAGAACTCATGTCCAAGCGGCTCCTGGCGCTGCTGTGCCTGTCGGGCGAGACCGCGGTGGCCGCTGCCGATTAATAATGCATCGGACGCACCGTCCTGTGCTTCATCTCCTTAGCGGGGAGTCGGCACAGAAGCCCGACGCTGTGCTCGATTATTCATCAATAACAGAGGGGAGCGGGACCGGGGCAGCGTTACCCCCACAGGCGAGGGGAGGGGGTGTTGCCGCCGCCCGGCTTCCACGCAGGAAAGTCACTACGTGGGCATCGGCTGGGGTGTGGGCGGACCCCTCGCCGAAGGGTCTGAGGAAGCCAGTGCTGGTCGCCCTGGGTTTGTTCTGTATCGATTAACGTTCCTGAGCAGCTGTGACACGTTGTACATCTCCGTGTCCCTCACCGATGAGCGAAAGGAGGATGTGAACAGGAGCGAAAGGAGGATGTGAACAGGCCCAGGGCAATGAGTGCAAAACTTCTCTCCCTCCTCCCTCCCTCCTCCCCTTCTCCTCCTCCTCCTCCTCCTCCTCTTTCCCTTCTTCTCATTTTCCTCCTCCTCCTCCTTCTCCTTCTTCTTCCATCTACCCACCATCCATCCATCCATCCATCCATCCTCCATCCATCCTACCCACCATCCATCCATCCATCCATCCATCCATCCATCCATCCATCCATCCATCCATCATCCACCCATCCATCCATCATCCATGCATCCATCCATCCATCCATCCATCCATCATCCACACCATCCATCCATCCATCCATCCACCATCATCCATCCATCCACCCACCCATCCATGCATCCATCCATCCATCCATCCATCCATCTATCCATCCATCCATCCATCCATGCATCCATCCATCCATCATCCATCATCATCATCATCATCCATCCATCCATCCATCCATCCATCCACCATCATCCATCCATCCATCCATCCATCCATCCATCCACCCATCATCCATCCATCCACTATCCATCATCCATCCATCCATCCATGCATCCATCATCCATCCATCATCCATCTACCCATCCATCCACTCATCCATCCATCCACCATCCATCCACCCATCCATCCATCATCCATCTATCCATTCATCCATCCATCCATCCATCTATCCATCCATCCATCATCCATCTATCCATCCATCCATCCATCCATCCATCCATCCATCCTCCACCCATCCATCCATCATCCACTATCCATTCATCCACCATCCATCCATCCATCCATCCATCCATCCATCCATCCATCCATCATCCATCCATCATCCATCCATCCACTATCCATCATCCATCCATCCATCCATGCATCCATCATCCATCCATCATCCATCCATCCATCCATCCATCCATCCATCCATCCACCATCCATCCATCCATCCATCATCCATCCATCATCCATCCATCCATCCATCCATCCATCCATCCATCCATCCATCATGTATCCATCATCCATCTACCCATCCATCCACTCATCCATTCATCCACCATCCATCCACCCATCCACCCATCTACCCATCCATCCATCCATCCACCATCCATCCATCATCCATCCATCCATCCATCCACCCATCCATCCATCATCCACCCACCATCCACCCATCATCCATCATCCATCCACCATCCACCCATCATCCACCATCCATCCACCCATCCATCCATCCATCCATCCATCCATCCATCCATCCACCATCCACCCATCATCCATCATCCATCCATCCATCCATCCATCAATCCATCCATCCATCATCCATCCACCATCCACCCATCATCCATCATCCATCCACCCATCCATCCACCATCCATCCATCCATCCATCCATCATTCATCCACCCATCATCCACCATCCATCCATTCATCCATCCATCATCCATCCACCCATCCATCCATCCATCATCTATCCACCCATCTATCCATCATCTATCCACCCATCATCTATCCATCCATCCATCCATCCATCCATCCATCCATCCATCCATCAATCCATCCCATCCATCCATCCATCCATCCATCCATCCAACCCACCCACCATCCACCCATCATCTATCCACCCATCCATCCACCATCCATCTGTCCAACCCCCCGCCCCCCCAACCTGTCCACCTGCCACAATGGGATGATCGTAGCTAACAACAGTTACTGTCTCTTGGATGTTTGATAATTTCCAGTCCACATCCACAACCTCTCCGCTGTCTGGTTTACTCTTTGAGTTAGGTGGCATTGTTTTCTACGGCGGTTCATCTTCCTTTACGGGGGAACTCCTGTCTTTCGGTGAGCCCCTCCCCCGGCACTTCATGTGGCTGCTAGACGGATCGGGGCTCGGTCTGCGCGGTTCTCCATCCCTCACCAGGGAGCCCGCTCTTGGCGGCGGCACCACGTCAGGCATGGACTTGATGTCAGGATTGCAGGGTCAGCTGACACCCGCCCCCCAGTCACCACCTCCCCTGATGGATGTGAGCAGCTGCCACGCACGGTTAGTGAATAGATCGATTATGTCACAGAGAGTTGAAAAATGGCGATTTCCTATTCTAACGTGACTGTTGAGTAATGGCTGGGATTTTTCTGCGAAGAAGCACTTTCTCCCGTCAATGTTAGACTGAAAATGCTGGTTCCGCAGCCTCCCTTCGGAGCGTTGCCGTGAACACGCATATCCCACGTTTGATGAGCTGCCTCAGTCGCGGGTATTATTCCTTCTGACGTTCTCACCGCTCCACGCCAGGCCAGGGAGACCTTACCCCGGGGAGTAGCTCTAGGTGGGAATTCAAAGTTTTCGTCATCTTTAGAAAAACCCCCACACAAGTCCGTCATTTCTTCCAATATCTTTCTGTCACTCTTGGTTTGGAACTTCAGGGCGTGTGGATAGACGGGTGTTGGACCCCCGTAGCGGAGGGTCTGTGCGTTTTTTTTTTAGTGTTTCTTTTCTCCATGCGTTCCTTAGGACAGCTGCTACTGTGATAGTTTCACGTGGAAGTTATCTGATTGGCTGCGCGTGATCTGCTCGGAAGTCCATCCAGTGTCAGAGCCACTGTAGGGGCTGTGCTTTCAACAGGGGTCGTCTCATTGGTTTCTTCTTCATTGTTTCTGTTTTCCTGTTCGGTGTGACCACGTGTTCCTTTAAATCTTTAAACACATGTGTAAGGGCTTTTTAAAAAATTATTATTTTTAAAATATATTTTATTGATTTTTTACAGAGAGGAAGGGAGAAGGATAGAGAGTTAGAAATATCAATAAGAGAGAAGCATCCATGAGCTGCCTCCTGCACACCCCCTACTGGGGATGTGCCCGCAGCCAAGGTACATGCCCTTGACCGGAATCGAACCCGGGACCCTTGAGTCCACAGGCTGATGCTCTATCCACTGAGCCACACCGGTCAGGGCTATAAGGGCTTTTAAAATCTGTTTGCAAATTCCTGCATCTCTGTTCCTTCGTGGTATTTTTTAATGGGCTGATTCTTCCCGGAGTTTTAGCGACACTTGCCCTGTGTTTACTGATTTCTGATTGGGTGCTTGGCATCGTGGACGAACGTTGGTTTCACCGTCTTCCTCTGAGATGTTTGGGTTCCCTTTGGTGGCATTCGTGGGGCTCCCAGGCTGCGTGGATTCTTTGAAGACGTTGCCCTCAGCTGTCAGCGCAGGCCCAGACCTTCCTCACTGAGCGGCGAGCTGGGCCCTTCTGCTCGGGAAGAGTCTCCAGGGTTTACCCTGAACACCCACCCGGTCACCACGTCCTCTGTGCGCGGCCCGAGGGGAGCACGGGTGAGTCCCAGCTCGGAGTGGACCCTTGGGCTCGTTCAGCTCCTACGTCCCTCTGAACGGAGCGTGGCCTCACGGAGCTCTGCTTTCCGCCTGCACACAGACTGGGGCGACTCGAGCAGGTTCCTGCAGCCTCTGTCTGTACTGTTGGCGTTCTGCCCTCAGATCCCCACCGCCCCAGCATCTCAGCACGTGGGGGCCACTCAGTGAGACCCCGCTCAGGGAGAGCCTGCTTAGGGAGACCCTGCTCAGCGAGAGCCTGCTCAGCGACATCCTGCTCAGTGAGAGCACTGTGCCCGCCAGGCTGCCCCGTCCTGGGGAGCCGTGCGCGTGCCTCCAGGCAGACGCCCGTGATGGCAGGACCCCTCCCGTGGACTCTCCTCCCCGGGATTCCAGTCCTGGGTCCCGCAGGTCAATGTCTGAAGTCAGCGTCTCATACATTTGTTTGCCTCGTTGTTTATGGTGGGAGGCGAGTCTGTACCCTCTCCCAGGCCCCACGGAACGCTGCGGGAGAGCGGACACTAGAAGGGCTAGAAGAATGTCTCCATTCCGTTGGGCAGAAGCTTTACGGGCCAAATGCTTACCACACGGAATGACTTGGTGATTTTTTACTCTTTCTAATCCTCACCCGAGGACATTTCCCCACTGATTTTTAGGGAGAGTTGAAGAGAGAGGGAGAGACAGAGAGAAACATCGATGTGAGAGAAACACATCGATGGGTTGCCTTCTGCACACGCCCTGACCAGAGCTCAGGCCTGCAACTGAGGTACGTGCCCTTGACTGGAATCAAACCTGGGACCCTTCAGTCCAGGGGCCGACACTCTATCCACTGAGCCACGGGCTACAGCTTGTTATTAATGAAAAAATAAATGGGGGGGAGATGTGTGCCGCTTGAACCCCCACCCCCACCCCACAAACACCTTATGTTCTTACTGCTCTCTCTGAAGAAAGGGGGTCATCCTTCTAGATCATGAGACATAAGATCCTGGGAAACTGCTGGAGGCAGACAGGCAACCCAAACCGCCTGCAGAGCCTGCGGCTCAGGGGAGCCGGGGTCAGGGGCCAGGTCAGGCAAGGTCAGGCAAGGTCGGGCCAGGTCAGGCAAGGTCAGGCAAGGTCCAGCAGGGCTGCCTGCAGAAGCTCCTCCCGCCCCACCAGAGGGAGGGGCATCGGGACTGAGCTCGCCCAGCTCTGGCTCAGCTGCGCCTGCGCGGACTTTATTCCCCACCATGAGGCGCACGGCCACAGCGTCTCCGATGCTGACTCCACGCAGCCCCATCCCAGAGCCCGGCGGCACTTTCCCCCCTGCAAAGCCGCTCTGCCAGGCACGGCCCTGGGCACGGTGGTGCCTGCTGTGGCCACTCTGGGAATCATGTGCCCAACCCCAGGGAGGGGGTAGGACCCGTTCTGGACAGCCCAGTTGAAGTCCTGACGGGTGTTTGCACGGGTAGGTGCTCACGTCACGCAGTGTTTGCGATCACACGGCGATGACAAGACGGGCCCCCGCGCCGACCCGTCGTGGGCAAACCGCGCTCCAGAGAAACACGAGGCTCTCACCCATCAGGGTTCAAGGGTGGAAAGTGAAATGAGGCCAACCGATTATTCAACTCAAGACGATGACAATAGAGTAACAAAGTAAAAGCAAAGAAACGAGGTCGCCTGGGTGAATTAGAACGAGGGCAGAGAATTACCGATGAGAAGAGATGTATTAAGTCGATTTTATAAACAAATTACAGAACGACGATCTCTTATGAAAGACTGATAAAGTAGATAAATGTCCAGCAAATCTAATCAAGAGGAGAAGGAGGCTGAGGCGATATGCATTTTATGGATCTAAAAGGGTCCTCGCTGAGCAAAGCGGCCCTCAATGGAGGCGCGCGAGGTTGATGCAAACATGTTTTAGCAGAGAAGCCTCCGCGCAACTGCTCAGCAGCAACGTGGGAATCTGCACGCTGCGGCCGACAGACTCGGAAAGCACAAATCTCCAACATTGACTCCAAAACAAACGAATACACCACTTGGGTGAGATCGCTTGGCAGAAGATAAGCTCACGAAAATCAATAGTTTTTCTTTTGCTAGAAATAAAATGCCTAGAAATAGAAGTGAGGGAAGTATTTTCTTCTCCACGTTGGCAGAAACTATAAAATGCATCGGAATTACCTTGCAGATGAAGGCACAGGCCAGGCGGAGGGAAGAGACTCTCACTGAAGGAACAGAATGAGGCCCGGAGCAGGAGAGAAGCCGCCCGGCAGGGCCCGCTCCAGCTGGGACGTGGGTCCTCCCAGACTCCATGCAGGAGCTTAATGCAGTTCCAGTTCGACTACCAGGCACCTGATTTAATGATCTTAACGTTTGTGCAGAAGAATGAATTCCCAAGAATAGTCAAGAAAACTCTGAAAAAGAATAATATTTGTAATATTGCCGGATGCAGAGCAATAACTTATTTCCAAGCTTCTTTAATCCAATCAGTGCGGTGCTGCCCAGCTGTGGGAACACACGTCAGAGGAGAACAGGGAATTGAGGAGCGGCAGCTAATCCAGGGGATTAGATTTGTGGTCCAGCGGTCTTCCAATTCAGGGGAAGAACGGCTGATCTAATAGTGCTGCCAGCGCCACGTGCCCCACCTGGATGAGAGTGAAGCCAGACCCTACATCACAGCAGCAGAAGCACAAGTTCCAGAGGATTAAAGGCTCAGTGATGATGATGGTGATGGTGATGGTGATGATGGTGATGATGATGATGATGGTGATGATGGTGATGATGGTGACGGTGATGGTTATGATGGTGATGGTGATGATGGTGATGATGATGGTGATGGTGAAGATGATGATGATGATGATGATGATGATGATGGTGATGATGGTGATGATGGTGGTGATGGTGATGGTGATGATGATGGTGGTGATGATGATGATGGTGATGATGGTGATGATGATGCTGATGATGATGATGGTGATGATGGTGATGATGATGGTGGTGATGATGGTGATGATGGTGACGGTGATGATGATGGTGATGATGGTGATGATGGTGGTGATGATGATGATGGTGATGGTGATGATGATGCTGATGATAGTGGTGATGATGGTGATGATGGTGGTGATGGTGATGGTGAAGATGATGATGATGATGATGGTGATGATGGTGATGGTGATGATGATGATGGTGATGTGGTGATGGTGGTGATTGTGGTGATGATGATGGTGATGATGGTGATGGTGGTGACGGTGACGGTGATGATGGTGATGATGATGCTGATGATAGTGGTGATGATGGTGATGATGGTGGTGATGATGGTGATGGTGGTGATGGTGACGGTGATGATGGTGATGGTGATGATGGTGATGATGGTGATGATGATGATGAAGGTGATGGTGATGATGATGCTGATGATAGTGGTGATGATGGTGATGATGGTGGTGATGATGGTGATGGTGGTGATGGTGACGGTGATGATGGTGATGGTGATGATGGTGATGATGGTGGTGATGATGATGATGGTGATGATGGTGATGATGATGATGATGGTGATGGTGATGGTGATGATGATGGTGATGTGGTGATGGTGGTGATGATGGTGATGGTGATGGTGATGGTGATGATGGTGATGTTGATGATAGTGATGATGATGGTGGTGATGGTGATGGTGATGATGATGGGAGGATGGTGGTGGTGATGATGATGGGAGGATGGTGGTGGTGATGGTTGTGGTGATGGTGATGATAATGATGATGGTGATGGTGATGGTGGTGATGGTGATGATGGTGATGAAGGTGATGGTGATGGTGAAGATGATGGTGATGAAGATGATGATGATGATGGCGACACAATATCACCACCCAGAAGCGAGTCTCAGAGCTTTATGTAGAATCTAACAATGAGGGGTGGGATGTGTGCAGAGGGTTAGCCAGGACGGAGGCCTGTCTCTGACCTTCCATTGTGGAAGCTGTAGAACAGGACCCCGGGGGGACAGTCACCTGGTCCCAGGGCCCCCGGACTTCCTGGTGGGAGAGAAGGGAAGTGAGGACGTGGCAGTGGTGGCCTGTGGGCACCCAGTTCTCGGCCACAGCTGCACCCTCGTCTGGCTTCCCTTTCTTTGCTCACTTTGGGGGGCCGGCCAACCAGGTCACCCCTTTCGATTCTGATCGCGGATTCCTGTAACTTTCAAACCGGAGACCCAGTGATCACTGCCGGTCAGAACTGGACGCTTCCCTGTGTCACCGGCTCCCCTGCGCGGCGGGGACACTGTTTACCACGCCGTCCACGGAAAATCATATTTCCAGCACCAACCACAACGTACGTGTAACTCCGGGGCATGGCTCACTGGTTTACAGGGGGGATGACACGGCTTATCAGGGAGCCACCTGCGGAAACAATATTTAGAAACAGCGAAAAGCCAGGCAGGCACAGTAAGGCTGCCCGGGAACCCGGTTCCTGTGCGTGTGTGACGGCTGCGATGGGAAAGGAGTTCCCTCTCCCCGTTCTCCGTGAGGACTTATTGCCACGCGCCAGAACCGCCACGTCACCGTCCGCCCGTCGGCCTGGCCACCAGCTGCCAGTCTCTCACCCCGTGGCCCACAGGAGAGGACTGACTTTATTCACAGATTCACCTCCATATCGAACCGGGAATGATCTATCTAGGGTCCGTGTGCAAACTGTGTTTATTTAAAGGTTGCTGCTTTGCGGGCGTAAGCACGCATAGCGAACGGCGTCCCGGGCGGCTCCTGATGTTTTGGCAGAGTCTTCGCCTTTTAATACCTTTCTGCTGAGCTTCCCTCCAAAGTGGCCTCTCGGTCAGTCCCCGGGCGCGTCCTCCTCGTCCCCACGCCCTCACGCGGCCACAGAGAGCGAGGCGCCTGGGCCGGCGGAGAGGATCGAAATGCAGGGTTAGAGGCTCGAGATGTTATAGACAGAAACTCAGTGCTGCTAATAGCCCTTCCTCTCTTTGGGGCTCCCCACCCCCCTGCCCCCCTCAACCCCGAGGCGGCTGAGAGGCACGGGGTCAGCAGCGAGCCGCCGGGGATGGACGTGTGAGGAGGACACGGAGGCCCTGGGTGGGGTCTCGGAGACCCAGAAGCGAATGACCTCTGCCAAGGGCAGCCGTGAGTCCGCCCATGGGCACCAGGCTGGCCCGGTGGCCCCGGATGCCGGCTCTATCCCCCAGTGCCTTCCAAACAGCCCAGACGCCCGTCACCTGCCGGTTGCGGGCACAGGCGGGCGAGCTTCTGCGCCCAATCCCGGCCCCTGTGCGTTGATGCGGGGACGAGACCGGCATCCCTTCCCCTGGAGATGAGCCGCCCCCAGCGCCATCTGTGCCGCCTGCCGTTTCCCCGTAAATCCTGGCTGCGGTGACCGAGGTTTGTTTTTCAAGATGCTAATTTTAGCTCCAATCCCCCGCACACTCATCCCCCTCTTCCTTCTCAGCCCCGCACAGAGCGCCTGGCAGCCCCCCAGCCCGTGGCTCCTCCCCTCCCGCCGGCTGTGGCCAGGCTGGCCCTCCGAGCAAAGGGCGCACACCTGCCCCGGGGATGGGGCTCGGCCTGCTCTGAGCGGAGGGAGAACCGGAGGTTCCTCGTGTCCTGGGAGAGCTGAGGGGAGGCGCGGGGCTGCGGAGAGGCCAAGGCTGATTGCCCCGACAGCTCGGAGCTGCCCTCACACCCGCGGGGAGGCCGGGGAGGAAACTCCTCCCAAAGGCACTGAGCCCCGAGGCCGCCCAGACCGTCCGTCCCTCCCCCGCGGTCCTGGGGGCACAGGGAGCCGGAGAGTTCCAAATCCGGAACAAACGGGGGAACACGGCCGGCTGGGCCCCGGGGCCTGCAGGCAGCTCCCCCGGCCCCTCCCGGCCCCTCCCGGCGTCACCACGGAGACCAGACGCCCGGCAGAGCTCTGAGCTCAGGAAACCGACAGCCCGAGGCTGCTGCCTGATGCCAGGCTCTGCCCGCGGGGGCCGAGGGGGGGGACCCCACCTGCACGCGATGGCTGAGGAAACGCCGCGTTGCCGAGGGCAGGCCGCAGCGGGCGCCCTTTTACAGTCAAGGTCGCGGAGGTCAGCCAGCCGGAGCTGAGCCTGGAGCCTGAGCCTGAAGGTCTCCGTCCCCGTTGTGCCCCCAGGAGGACACGGCGCCAGGCACACAGCCGGCGTGTGAGGGGCGCTCACCGAGGGATCCGTGGACGTGGCGGGCGCTCACTGAGACATCCGTGGACGTGACGGGCGCTCACTGAGACATCCGTGGACGTGGCGGGCGCTCACTGAGGGATCCGTGGACGTGACGGGCGCTCACTGAGACATCCGTGGACGTGACGGGCGCTCACTGAGACATCCGTGGACGTGACGGGCGCTCACTGAGACATCCGTGGACGTGGTTGTGCTCACTGAGACATCCATGGACGTGGCAGGCGCTCACTGAGGGATCCGTGGACGTGGCAGGTGCTCACTGAGACATCCATGGACGTGGCAGGTGCTCACTGAGACATCCGTGGACGTGACGGGCGCTCACTGAGACATCCGTGGACGTGGTTGTGCTCACTGAGACATCCGTGGACGTGGCGGGCGCTCACCGAGACATCTGTGGACATGGCGGGCACTCACTGAGACATCCATGGACGTGGCAGGCGCTCACTGAGACATCCGTGGACGTGGCTGTGCTCACTGAGACATCCGTGGACGTGGCGGGCGCTCACTGAGACATCCGTGGACGTGGCGGGCGCTCACTGAGACATCCGTGGACGTGACAGGCGCTCACTGAGACATCCGTGGACGTGGCAGGTGCTCACTGAGACATCCGTGGACGTGGCGGGTGCTCACTGAGACATCCGTGGACGTGGCAGGTGCTCACTGAGACATCCGTGGACGTGGTTGTGCTCGTTTTACATCTCGAAGGAGAGGCTCTCGGCACCAATTCCCGCAGGAGTGACAGGAGGCGGGCTGCCCGCCAGGCGGACACACCGTCACCGCGAGTGTCAGTGGGACCATGAGGAGCCACCTCCCTTGTGGGCAGGGCCCCCTCCCTCCCTCTCTTCCTTCTTCCCTCAGACACCCCTCCCTCCCTTTCCCACCCCGCCCGCCCGCCTGTCCGTCTGTCTGTCCATCTGGATCCGGGGGCACACGGAGACCAGGCTCTAGCTCGGCTGACAGACCAGAGAGGAGTGGACCTCCCGCTGCAGCCATCAGTGTCCCCTGGGCTAGTTTTGGGGTGTCGAGGGGGAGACAGGAGAAACATGGCCCCACCCGCAGAGTTCGAGTCCAGGGTCACTGTCACGGCCCGCGAGCCTGTGCCAGAGGCCCAGTGCACGAAATTCATGCACAGGTAGGGTCCCTCGGCCTGGCTGGTGACCAGGGCCGATCAGGGCCTCCTGGCTGCCGGGTGGGGCCTTCCTTCATTCTGTGCTGCCCCCTGGTGGTCAGCGCATGTCATAGTGAGCGATCAAACTCCCGGTCTCCCGGTCGAACTCCCCAGGGGACACTTTGCATATTAGCCTTTTATATATATACTAGAGGCCTGGTGCACAAAATTTGTGCACAGGGGGATGGGGGGGTCCTCAGCCCAGCCTGTGCCCTCTCGCAGTCTGGGAGCCCTCAGGGGATGTCCTAATGACAGCTCCTGCATAGAGCATTTGCCCCTTGGTGGTCAGTGCGCATCATAGCAACCGGTCATTTCGCCTTTCGGTCTATTTGCATATTAGCCTTTTATATATATACTAGGGGCCCATTGCATGAAGATTCATGCAAGAATAGGCCTTCCTGTCCCTGGCTGCCGGCACCGGTTTTCCTCCGGCACCTGGGACCCAGGCCTTTGCTCTGGCCACCGCCTTCTGCCTTTGCTCCGGCTGGAGTCTTCAGTCTTCACTCTGGCCTGAGCGCCGCTTCTGTAGCTCCCTCTGCCCCCCGCCCTCCCTCTCATAGCAGGCGTCCTGCCCCGCCCGGCCCCTCTGTGCCTGTGTATGCAAATTAACCTGCCATCTTTGTTGGGTTAATTTGCATACTTACTCCTGACTGGCTGGTGGGTGTCGCAGAGGTACGGTCAATTTGCGTATTTCTCTTTTATTAGTGTAGACAGTTTTTTTTTTTGTTTGTTAACCCTCACCCGAGGATATTTTTCCTTTGATTTTTAGAGAGAGTGGGAGAGAGAGGGAAAGGCAGAGAGAAACATCGATGTGAGAGAGACACATCCATTGGTTGCCTCCTGCACGTGCCCTGACCAAGGCCCGGGCTGGGGAGGAGCCTGCAACCAAGGTACATGTTCTTGACCGGAATCGAACCCGTGACCCTTTGGTCTTCAGGCCGATGCTCTATCCATTGAGCCACACCGGCCAGGGCCGAACCTCTTCTTTCTTCCTGAAATTCAACAGTTTAAAATTCAGCAGGGACGGCAGACTCTCCCTCCTGTTCATCTGAGAATACCTTCCTCTCTCCTTAGCAGAAACACTGTCTTAGGTCTCTCATTCTAGGTTGCCGGGCACTTTCTTTCTGTTAAGAGCTTCTGCCACTGTCTTCTGGCCTCCAGGGCTGAGGAGGGGGTGCCTGCTGGGGACTCCCCCCGCCTTCGCGTGGCTCTGCCCTTTCTCTGTGGCCGCGTATCAGACCGTGCGCGATTGGTGGTTTGCGCTCTCGCCATGGTGAAGGTGTGGACTTCCCTGAGTTCATCCTCCTCGGCTCCGTGGGACTTCTGGATGCAACGTGAGGTCTGTCCTCCTTGTCTCCGTTCCTCTTCCCATCGCCTCCTTTAAACGCTTGCTGTCTGTCGTCCTTCTCTCCCGTCTGTGGCTCCCGTGGACACGTCGGACCTTCTCCACGGTCCTTCGCGTCTCTGAACCTCGCCCACACGTCAGTGTCTTTACTTCCTGCTTCTCTGGGAAACTTTTGAGTGACATCTCTTTCCACCCACTTAGTTGTATTACACCGGCAGTCCATGTGCATGTCAATAATTAGGTTTTAGAGTCTATTTCATTTTTAGAAGCTCTAGTTCATTATTTTTACAAATGCTCCTTTCAGTTGGGATCGTCCCTTGTTCCCCCATCGTACCTTCACTCCCCCTTTCCTCTGACTTATTAAATAAACTCATTTAAATCCGGGATTGGATACTTTCAATAGCCCCGGGCTTCACTGGTCAGATCTCGCATTTCTTGGCTTCCCCTGGCTCACACGTCGGGCGGCTTTTCCCTTCCCGAGCGCGGTGATTTTTAATTATAATTTCACGCTCCCTTGAAGAACGTGTAACGTGTGACCCTTTGGGGAAGCCCCTGCTTGCCTCTGCTAATTGCTTGGTGGCACTGCCAGTGGAGCCCTCTTTCAACTAAACGTGTGGTTTTCCTCTCCTGCTTTTTTCTTTCTTTCTTTCTTTCTTTCTTTCTTTCTTTCTTTCTTTCTTTCTTTCTTTCTTTCTTTTGGGGGGGGGAGGGGGGAGTGGAGTGAGAGGCAACGCATGAAAGTGAATTCCAAAAGCAAACTGGCTACGTGTGTTTTTGGGTTAAGATTGTTGTGAGGTGAGGGTGTGCTGGGGCAAAAGGTGAGGGGAATCTTTTTAAACATGATTTTATTTTAGTTTTCATTGTCTAAAGTTTTACATATGTCTCCTTTTTCCCCAATTGACCCCTCCCCCATCCCTTCCCAGCCAGGGCAAGCCCCCACCCCCCCAGTGTCTGTGTCCATTGGTTATGCTAATACGCGTGCTTACAAGTCCTTTGGTTGCTCTCTAATCCCCCCTCCTCTACCATTTGTCTCTGGATCTATTCTTGTTCATCAAATTATGTTGCTCATTATATCCCACATATGAGTGAGATAATGTGATATTTATCTTTCTCTGGCTGGCTTATTTAGCTTAGCATAATGCTCTCCAGTTTCACCCAGCTGTCTTAAATGGTAAGAATTCCTTCTTTTTATAGCAGTGTAGTGTTCCATTGTATAGATGTACCACAGTTTTTTTAATCCACTCATCTGCTGGTGGGCACTTAGGCTGTTTCCAAACCTTAGCTATGGTGAATTGTGCTGCTATGAACATAGGGGTGCATATATCCTTTCTGATTGGTGTTTCTGTTTTCTTGGGATATATTCCTAGAAGTGGATCACTGGGTCAAATGGGAGTTCCATTTTTAACTTTTTGGGGAAACTCCATACTGTTCTCCACAGTGGCTGCACCAGTCTGCATTCCCACCAGCAGTGCACGAGGGTTCCTTTTTTCCACATCCTCACCAGCACTTGTCGTTTGTTGATTTGTTGATGATAGCCATTCTGACAGGTGTGATGGTACCCCATTGTTGTTTTGATTTGCATCTCTCAGATGATTAGTGACTTTTGAGCATGTTTTCATATGTCTCTAGGCCTTCTGTATGTCCTCTTTCAAAAAGTGTCTATTTAGGTCCTTTGACCATTTTTTGATTGGATCGTTTATCTTCCTTTTGTTAAGTTGTATGAGTTCTCTGTAAATGTTGGAGATTAAACCCTTATTGGAAATATCATTGGCAAATATGTTCTCCCATGCAGTGGGCTTTCTTGTTGTTTTGTTGATGGTTTCTTTTGCTGTGCAGAAGCTTTTTATTTTGATGTAGTCCCATTTGTTTATTTTCTCCTTAGTCTCCATTGCCCTAGGAGCTGTGTTGGTAAAGATATTGCTACGAAATATGTATGAGATTTTGCTGCCTGTGGAGTCTTATAGGATTTTTATGGTTTCCCGTCTTACATTTAAGTCCTTTATCCATTTTGAGTTTGTTTTTGTGTATGGTGTAAGTTGGTGGTCTAGTTTCATTTTTTTGCATGTATCTGACCAAATTTCCCAGCACCATTTATTGAAGAAACTGTCTTGACTCCATAGTATGCTCTTGCCTCCTTTGTCAAATATTAACTGAGCATAATGGCTTGGGTCGACTTCTAGGTTCTCTGTTCTGTTCCCTTGGTCTATATGTCTGTTCTTGTGCCAGTACCTGGCAGTTTTGAGAACTGTGGCTTTGTAATATAGCTTGATATCTGGTATTGTGATCCCTCCAACTTTGTTCTTTTTTCTCAGGATTGCTGTGGCTATTCGGGGTCTTTTTTTTATTCCAGATGAATTTTTGGAGAGTTTGTTCTAGATCTTTGAAATATGCCATTGGTATTTTAATGGGGATTGCATTGAATCTGTAGATTGCTTTGGGTAGTATGGACATTTTAATGATGTTGATTCTACCAATCCATGAACATGGTATGTTCTTCCATTTGTTTATGTCTTCCTCTATCTCTTTTTTCAACGTCCTGTAGTTTTCCGTGTATAGGTCTTTTACCTCCTTAGTTAAGTTTATTCCTAGGTATCTTAATTTTTTTTGGTGCGATGGTAAATGGGATTTTTTTTTAATTTCTCTTTCTGTGGGTTCATTATTGGTGTATAAAAAAAAAAGCCATAGATTTCTGGGTGTTAATTTTCTATTCTGCTACATGGCCAAATTCATTTATTAGGCCTAGTAGTTTTTTGATGGAGTCTTTGGGGTTTTCTATGTATAGTATCATGTCATTTGCGAATAAGGACAGTTTTACTTCTTCTTTTCCAATTTGGATGCCTTTTATTTCTTCTTCTTCTTGTCTGATTGCTATGGCTAGCACTTCCAGTACTATGTTGAACAGGAGTGGTGAAAGTGGGCATCCCTGTCTTGTTCCTGTTCTTAGGGGAAATGAGTTTAGTTTTTGGCCATTGAGTATGATGTTGGCTGTGGATTTGTCATATAGGGCTTTTATTATGTTGAGGTATGATCCCTCTATTCCCACCTTGCTGAGAGTTTTTATCAAGAAAGGGTGTTGGATTTTGTCAAATGCTTTTTCTGCTTCGATTGATATGATTATGTGATTTTTGTCTCTCAGTTTGTTTATGTGATGTATCACATTTATTGATTTGCGGATATTGTACCATCCTTGCATTCCCAGAATAAATCCCACTTGGTCACGGTGTATGATCTTTCTAATGTAATGCTGAATCTGATTTGCTAGAATTTTGTTGAGGATTTTGGCATCCATGTTCATGAGGGATATTGGCCTGTAATTCTCTTTCATTGTGTTGTCTTTATCTGGTTTTGGGATTAGGGTAATGCTGGCTTCATAGAAAGAGCTTGGGAGTGTGCCTTTCTCTTGAATTTTTTTGAATAGTCTGAGGAGGATAGGTCTTAGTTCTTCTTTGAATGCCTGGTAGAACTCCCCTGTAAAGCCGTCTGGACCAGGGCTTTTGTTTGCTGGAAGATTTTTGATCGCTGCTTCAATTTCTTTGGTAGTTTTTGGCCTATTCATCTTTTTATGATTCTTTTTGATTGAGTTTTGGGAGCTTGTATTTTTCTAAGAATATGTCCATTTCGTCTAGATTGCCTATTTTGTTGGAATAGAGTTGTTCATAGTATTTTTTCATAATTGTTTGTATTTCTGTGGGATCGGTGGTTACTTCATCTCTTTCATTTCTGACTTTGCCTGTGACCCAATATATGGTCTATCTTTGAGAATGACTCATGTGCACCTGAGAAGAATGTATATTCTGTGGCTTTGGGGTGAAATGTTCTGACGATGTCAATTAATTCCATCTGGTCTAGTGAGTCATTTAGGATTGCTGTTTCTTTGCTGATTTTTTGTTTAGAGGATTTGTCCAATGGTGATAGTGGGGTATTAAAGTCTCCTACTATGACTGTATTGCTGTCAATCTCTCCCTTGATATCCTCCAGAAGTTTTTTTATGTATTTGGGTGCTCCTGTATTGGGTGCATATATGTTTATCAGAGTTATATCTTCTTGTTGGATTGCTCCCTTTAGTATTATGAAGTGGCCTTCCTTATGTCTTATTATGGCCTTCACTTTGAGGTCTAATTTGTCAGATATAAGTATTGCTACCCCAGCTTTTGTTTTTTCATTTCCATTCGCCTGAAAAACCTTTTTCCATCCCTTCACCATCAGTCTGTGTGAGTCCTTTGTTCTGAGGTGGGTTTCCTGTAGACAGCAGATATATGGGTCATGTTTTCTTATCCACTCAGCTACCCTATGTCTTTTGATTGGGGCATTTAATCCATTTACATTTAAAGATATTATTGATAGGTACTTGTTTGTCGCCATTTTTATTCTTTACGCTTGTGTTCCTTCTTCCCTTCCTATTTCTTCTTTTTACAGCAGACCCTTTAGCATTTCTTGCATTTCTGGATTGGTGGTAATAAGCTCCCTTATTTGTCTGTGAAGCTCCTGATTCCCCCCTCAATTTTGATTGATAGCCTTGCTGGGTACAATATTCTTGGATTCAGACCCTTCCTTTGCATGACTTTGTATATTTCATTCCATTCCCTTCTGGCCTGATGTGTTTCTGTTGAGAAATCAGTCGCTCGTCTGATGGGGGATCCTCTGCAGGTAACTTTCTGTCTCTCTCTGGCAGCCTTCAAGATTCTTAGGTCACTAATCATCCAAGAGATGCAAATCAAAACAACAATGAGGTACCACCTCACACCTGTCAGAATGGCTATCATTAACAAGTCAACAAATGACAAGTGCTGGCGAGGATGCAGAGAAAAAGGAACCCTCATGCACTGCTGGTGGGAATGCAGACTGGTGCAGCCACTGAGGAGAACAGTATGGAGTTCCCTCAAAAAACTAAAAATGGAACTCCCATTTGACCCAGTGATCCCACTTCTAGGAATATATCCCAAGAAACTGGAAACACCAATCAGAAAGGATATATGCATCCCTATGTTCATAGCAGCACAATTTACAATAGCTAAGATTTGGAAACAGCCTAGGTGCCCGTCAGCAGATGAGTGGATTAGAAAACTATGGTGCATCTACACAATGGAATACTATGCTGCTATAATAAAGAAGGAGCTCTTACCATTTGCAGCAGCATGGATGGACCTGGAGAGCATCATGCTAAGTGAAATAAGCCAGGCAGAGAAAGAAAAATATCACATGATCTCACCTATTTATGGAAAATAAAGAACATTATAACCTGATGAACAAAAAGATAGATACAGAGGCAGAGAAGCATCGAACAGACTGTCAAATTACAGCGGGAAGGCTGGGGAGGGGCCGGGGGAGGGCGGTAAGAGATCAACCGAAGGACTTGTATGCATGCATATAAGCATAACCAATGGACACAAGACACTGGGGGTGGGGTGGGGTGAGGGCATGTGCCGGGGGGGTAGGGGAGGCTGGGGGAAGGTCAATGGGGAAAAAAAGGAGACATATGTACTACCATTTGTAATACTTTAAACAATAAAATTAAATTAAAAAAGGGACCCTGAGCTCTAAAGACAGCCATTAAAAAATATATAAAATGGGTTTCAGATTTATTAAAAAAAACAACACAAAGATTCTTACTTTGTCGTTGGTGTTTGCCAATTTAATTATAATGTGCCTTGGCGTCAGTCTTTTGGGGTTCATCTTGTTTGGGACTCTGTGAGCTTCTTGGACTTGTGTGGGTTTTTTCTTCCTGATATCAGGGAAGTTTTCTATCATTATTTCTTCAAACAGGGTTTCTATTCCTTGCTCAGTTTCCTCTCCTTCTGGCACCCCTATTATGCGGATGTTGTTTCGATTCTTGTAGTCCCAAAGTTCCCTTAGGTCAGTGGTTCTCAACCTTTCTAATGCCATGACCCTTTAATACAGTTTCTCTTGTTGTGGTGACCCCCAACCATAAAATTATTTTCATTGCTACTTCATAACTGTAATTTTGCTACTGTTAATGAATCGTAATGTAAATATCTGTGTTTTCCAATGGTCTTAGGCTCTACATCAGTCACGACCCACAGGTTGAGAACCGCTAGCAGGTGACCTAAGACCATCGGAAAACACAGATATTTACATTACGATTCATAACAGTGGGGTCGCGACATTAGAAAGGCGCTCCTCCTTAAACATGATTTTTAAAGATAATTTTTGAGGGCAGATCCAGGTTGCAGCACAACTGAGGGGAGAGTACAGAGATTTCCCAGTCCCCTCCCCCGCCCCCACTGCCCCCCACACATGGCCCCTTCCCCCCCACAACGTCCCCCATCAGATGAACGTTTGTTCCAATTGATGAACCCACAGTGTTGATTCCCGGGAATCCGGTCAGGGCACAGGCCCGGGTTATGGGCTTGATCCCCAGTGGGGGGCGTGCAGGAGGCAGCTGATCCATGATTCTCTCTCATCATTGATATTTCTTTCTCCCTCTCCCTTCCTCTCTGAAATCAATAAAATATATTAAAAAAAACCCCACAAAAAAACTAAAACGAACCTACAGTGACGAGTTGTCACCCCTGAGTCCAGAGTTTCCATATGATTCATACTACAGATGGTTCCTGCTTCACGCCTGGTGTTTGTTCTAAGAGTGGATATTGTTATTCATCTCAGAGAGGAAGGGAGAGGGAGAGAGAGAGAGAGAAACATCCACGATGAGAGAGGATCATGGATCGGCTGCCTCCTGCACGCCTCACACTGGGGATGGAGCCTGCAACCCGGGCCTGTGCCCTGACTGGGAATCAGACCGTGGCCTCCTGGTTCATAGGTCGATGCTCAGCCACTGAGCCACGCCGGCCGGGCTGTGGATGGGATCTTTTATTTCCCCACTCGACTCAGGGCCGTGGCTGAGAAAAGCAGTTATTTCCTGTGGAAACCACACTTCCTCTGGTTCCGTACTTCCTTTTGTTGCCCGTCGGGGTCCTGGCTTTTGTGAACGTGGTCAGTTCCAGGGCCCGGATCCCGTCCCCTCCCCGCACACAGCCCGCGGGGACCCCCTGGACACGGGGATCAACCATGCCTCCCGCTGCACGGGGGGCCGGTCCCAGCACCCGTCTCCTCATGGCCCAGCACCCACCTCCTCATGGCCCAGCACCCCGATTGTCAGCTGGCTTTATCGCCAGTGCAGCCAGGACTGTACAAGTGTGTTAACATTTGATCCAGGATTTTCGCTCCTCTGACCAGATCTGACCTTGGTCAGGTTAACGTTGCCTTTTTTTTTTTTTGTTAATCCTCGCCCGAGGATATTTTCCCATTGGTGTTTAGGGAGAGTGGGAGAGAGAGGGAGAGACAGAGAGAAACATCGATGTGAGAGGGACACATCGATTGGCTGCCTCCTGCACGAGCCCTGACCAAGGCCAGGCCGGGGAGGAGCCTGCAACCCAAGCACGTGCCCTTGACCGGAATCGAACCCGGGACCCTTCCGTCCGCAGGCTGGTGCTCTATCCGCCGAGCCACACCAATTGGGGCTTACCGTTGTCTTTGATGTCTCGTGCATGTGTGAGTTCAATGCTCCCCAAAACAACACTGTTTCGTCCCATTTTTGCTGGACCCCCCTAAGGTACGGGATTTCCAGAGAGAAACGCGGGGGTCGCTCACCGCCCCCTCCTGGTGTCGGGTCTCGCCGGGGGCTCCCGGCCTGTCCTCCTCGTCGTCGCTGCGATCAGTCGCTGCAGGAAGGGCAGGAGCCCGAGTCCCCACGCCAGGCTGCGGGCTGCAGGGTGCCGCCGCTCACTTCCACCCCGAGGCGTCCGCGTGGGGACCAGACGCCCTGTGGTCCCGCCCGGCAACAAGGGCCCTTTCCTCCCGGCGCTGTTTCTGGATGCAGCGTGCGCACACTCCGCGTGCTTGCTAAATGAACTCATTTTTAATCAAAAGTTGCTACCATTAATTATGAGCTGCGCAATCAATATTCATTTAATCCGGCAGATAGAGCCCCTCGGGGGGCTCCTGCCGACTCCCCCGCCCCTCCCCCCACGAGGAGCTCATTGCGTCGGGGTCTGAGCATCATTGGGGCAGTCCGTCCGTCACAGCCTGTGATTAACGTGTGGAGCCCATTTAATTCCACTTTAACGGGCTGTGGCAGGCGGTGATTGATTGCACCGGGAGGCGTGGAGGGGATGGTGAGGAGGGAGGCGGGGGCGCAGGTGGCAGGAAGAGGGGGACACGGGGAGCCCCTGCAGGAGGCACGGACGGCCCCCCCCCCTTGGCCCGCCCCCAGCACCTGGGCCCTGTCTCTGGCCTCTGGGTCAGCTCAGGTCGTCCAGGATGGGATGGGACGGGGCCTGGGAAGGAAGGACTGAGCAGGCCCCATGGGGGTCGAGGGGCCGTGACTCCGGCGAGGCCCCGTGCAGCCGCGGCTCCCCACCGAGAGCCAGGCCCCGTGCAGACAGCGCCCGAACCTCCCCTCCCGGGAGGCGTGCCAGGGCCATTCCCGCGGGCTGCCCTGCAGGCGTGTGGGCCAGGCTGTGCGGTCACAGCAAACGGGAAGGGGGGCCGTGTCAGGCTCCCCGATGGCCTCACGGAGCAGGAGACACGCGTGACTCTTACAAGTCACGTGGAATGCAGAGCCACCCCCGGATACACCGACAGAAAGGTGGCCGCGTGCCCGGCTGGGCCCCGTGGCGCTGGCCGGCTCACACGTGACCGCGTGTCCGTGTCCGTGTCCGCATTGAGCAGGTGGACGCGGCGTGTCTGGGATCCCCGTGAGGATGGTGAGAGCGTGACCGTTGTTGCTCGGATGTTAAAGGCGGCACAGCCCGGAGAGGCGGCCGCAGCCACAGCAGCCGCGATGCCCTGAGCAAGTGCTACTGAGGGCGCCTCCCAGCGAAACGGAGGGAGCGGCGGCGCCGGGCCAGGCCTTGAGGTGGAGGAGACGCGGCGTGAGCGGAGGCTCTGTCGAAAGTGCCTCCGCAGGTCCGTGCGAGGGGCTGTGCCGTGCGGAACCCGGTGAACGCACGTAGAGACGGCCAGGGGGCCCAGGTCCCGGGGCTCAGTGGGTAGAGCTCCGGCCAGCGGACCGAAGGGTCCCGGGTTCGATTCCAGCCAAGGGCATGTACCTGGGTTGCAGGCTCCTCCCTGGCCCGGGCCCTGGTTGGGGTGCGTGCAGGAGGCAGCCCATCGATGTGTCTCTCTCTTATTGATGTTCTCTCTGTCTCTCCCTCTCCCTCCCACTTTCTCTAAAATCCACGGGAACATGTCCTCGGGGAGGATGAACAAATAAATCACAAAACGCACAGACGCAGGTGGGGACCCAGCTGCCCGCCTCAGCGCGGCCCCTCTGCGGCGGGTCTGTGTCTCGGGGTGAGCTCACTTGGGGGACAGGCAGATCCGGGTCGGGGTGAGGCCTGGGCCCCGGCCCTCAGGTGAGGGTGGCCCGGGGGGGGGGGTGCCCCCAAGAAATACCCTCACTTGGTCCCAGACACACTTTCCCTTGACCTGAGTGGCCGGAGAGGTGGAGCACGGAGGGAGGGGAGAACAGGGGTGAATTTTCAGGGGGACCCCGGCCTCGCCTCAAACGCCACGGTCTCCCCTTCGGCCCGGCTCCCGGGGAACGGTGTTTTATCTCCAGGAGAAGGACTGCACCTCCTCAGGCGTCGTCACTGCCAAGGATTTAATTGCAGCCCCGAGTCCGGCCGCTCTCTCCCGCGGCCCGGCCTTAATCACTGTCTGCTGACGCTCCCGTTTTTGTCAACAGGAGACTCAGCCGTGGCGGGCGCTGCCCGGCCTCCCGTCCCGATCGATGCCTGGAAGTCAGCCCCCAGCTTCCCGCGGAGGTCACAGCTCTTAATTCACTGAATAATTAGATTTCCATGAAAATCAGAGAGGACCGGCGGTGACAGCCGCGGGGACCGGCCAGGAACGTCCCCGCACACCTTGGTGCTTTGTCTGATGCCTCTTTATATTTTAATGAAAGAAAGCCAATTAGCGATAAACTGATTACTAAGAACATAATCAGGGTCATTTCTTTGCAACAAATCAATCAACAAAATGCTAATCGCAGGCGGTCTCCGAGGCTCGGAGTAATCTGTCGGTAACTGCCGGGAGCTGCGACGGCCCATCCTGGCGGCAGCTGGAGGGCACGGCGTCTTTGCTGACCGTGAAGTCGGAGTGGCCGGGACTTGCTTAATGGAGAAGGAGGACCCGGCCTCGTCCTCGCCCGGGACCTTCAGGGACTGTCACGGGAGGCCTTTGGAGGCGTTCACGGGAAACGCCACCGGGTGCCGAGCGGAGACGGGATCTTCCTCTGATTCATTTCTATTTGAAGTTGCATTAAAAAAAATATTTTTATGGATTTCAGAGAGGAAGGGAGAGAAAGCGAGAGAAACTTTAATGATGAGAGAGAATCATCCATCGCTGCCTCCTGCACACCCCACACGGGGATCGAGCTCACAACCAACCTGGGTATGTGCCCTGACCGGGAATCGAACCCAGGACCCTTCAGTCTGCAGGCTGATGCTCTATCCACTGAGCAACACCACCCAGGGCTGAATTTTCATTTTTATGGTGCACATAAGGGAGGTTTTTCTGGAAAGCAGAGTCATAAATTCAGGTCTATACATGCACACTGCACACACACACACACACACAACACTGAACACTCACATATACATACTATACACACAC
Source organism: Eptesicus fuscus (assembly GCF_027574615.1). Taxonomy (NCBI): domain Eukaryota; kingdom Metazoa; phylum Chordata; class Mammalia; order Chiroptera; family Vespertilionidae; genus Eptesicus; species Eptesicus fuscus. Next base: position 107,548,996 of record NC_072479.1, on the reverse strand, counting down.
ACTCACACATACACTATACACTGCACACACACACACTATACACTGCACACACACACTATACACTGCACACACACACTATACACTGCACACACTCACACACACACTATACACTGCACACACACACACACACTATACACTGCACACACACACACACTATACACTGCACACACACACTATACACTGCACACACACAATATACACTGCACACACACAATATACACTGCACACACACACTATACACTGCGCACACACACTATACACGGCACACACACACTATACACTGCACACACACACTATACACTGCGCACACACACACACACACACACACACACACTATACACTGCACACACACACACACACACTATACACTGCACACACACACACACTATACACTGCACACACACACTATACACTGCACACACACAATATACACTGCACACACACAATATACACTGCACACACACACTATACACTGCACACACACACTATACACGGCACACACACAATATACACTGCACACACACACTATACACTGCACACACACACTATACACTGCACACACACACTATACACTGCACACACACACTATACACTGCACACACACAATATACACTGCACACACACACTATACACTGCGCACACACACTATACACGGCACACACACACACTATACACTGCACACACACACACTATACACTGCACACACACACTATACACTGCACACACACACACACACACACACTATACACTGCACACACACACTATACACTGCACACACACACACACACACTATACACTGCACACACACACACACACACTATACACTGCACACACACACACACACACTATACACTGCACACACACACACACACACACTATACACTGCACACACACACACAATATACACACACACACACACACTATACACGGCACACACACACACTATACACTGCACACACACACAATATACACTGCACACACACAATATACACTGCACACACACACTATACACTGCGCACACACACTATACACGGCACACACACACTATACACTGCACACACACACTATACACTGCACACACACACTATACACTGCACACACACACTATACACTGCACACACACACTATACACTGCACACACACAATATACACTGCACACACACACTATACACTGCGCACACACACTATACACGGCACACACACACACTATACACTGCACACACACACACTATACACTGCACACACACACTATACACTGCACACACACACACACACACTATACACTGCACACACACACTATACACTGCACACACACACACACACTATACACTGCACACACACACACACTATACACTGCACACACACACACACACACTATACACTGCACACACACACACACACTATACACTGCACACACACACACACACTATACACTGCACACACACACACACACTATACACTGCACACACACACACACTATACACTGCACACACACA